>NW_015163113.1:384821-397238 GCF_001447785.1 Gekko japonicus | reverse complement strand
ACCGGGGTTTTTTTTGTGTGTTTTTTTTTTACTGTGCTGCACACAAAATGGAAATTTGAATGTCAAGATTGTGTAAGTTCCTCCTAGCCCAGATTTCTGTAGATTTCAGGCAGCATTTTGTTACCATTCCAGGTTTTAAAAAAAAACAGAACTCTTCTGCCTTGAAATTGATTCCCCTGCTTCTTTTATTTCTGGTTATTATTACCTATTGTATTCACTATCATGTATAGCCTTTGGCATAGTTCAGCACTTGTGGGAGCCCTTGTTAACCAGTGGTGCCTGCCTCCTAATTGCCGCTGGGTAAGGTTGCCAGCCTCCAGGCGGGGCCTGGAGACCTCTCAGAATGAGAACTGGTCACCAGACTACACAAATTGGTTCCTCTGGAGAAAACGGCTGCTTTGGGAAGTGAACTATGGCATTATACATAGAAATTCCCAAACCACACCCTCCCCAGGCTCTAGGTTCCCAATGTCCCAACCTGTAGTTGGCAACTCTGTTGCTGGACATTGTAGCTGGGAACATATCTGTGCGTGCAGAAGACAGACTGAATTTCTTTACCATGTCTCGTATCCGAGTTTTTCTTCAAAGGAAATCAAAGCTGACATTTTATCCGGTGACTTCTGCAAGGTCATCTGCAGTAGTTTATTGCTTAAGCGTGGACTGGAAATTGGGTTTCCCATATCTCTTTCAGCATACTCACCACTATGTGCTAGGTCTCTTATACACACAATAATAAAAGCATTAATAACAACCCACACTGTCAATCTACTCCCCGCCTAGATGTTCATATATAACAATATTTGTCTTATGTAAACACACTGTACTAGCTTTAAATCTACTCTTTCTAAAGACCACTTTGAGGACTTCTAAATGAGTTATTTTCTGCAGGAAGGCTAATGGAATAGCACAGCATGTGGGTGGAACTATGGAAACACTCTATTCACAACTAAGTGGTTTTATAGTAATTTGATAAGAAACTCGAAATTAAGCATATCATGTATTTGTGACATGTTTCAGGGGAAACCCATTGAGTGTGACAGTTCTTTATACACTGGGCAACTAATATTTCTTTCCTTCCTAGTTTTAAATGATGGGGGTCACCTCATGATTTATATCCTTGCCATATTACAAAGCATGTCTGTAAGGAAGTCAGAACAAATTCGATTTTTTCCTTGACCAAGCAAATCTCAGTTGTCAGGATCTGAATGTGTAGCATGCGTACATGCTGCAAAGAATAAGTTGATGGCTCTTTGGATTTTTTAAATGGACATAAATAATTGAAAATAATTGAAAATAGTAGCTATTTTTTGATACTGATTACTAACTGGATGCCATTTTCTTAGTTGTTCTGCATGGACTCTTTCTTCACTGTAGCTCCAATAAAATTCAGCATGAAATGTGCAGTGTAAAATGTGATTTTATCAGGCCAGCAGACCTCCTCCCATGCCAGAGGGCACTAAGCACCCAGGTTTTATCCTCCTTTGTTACAGAAAGACTCTGTGCAAGAAGATTACCCAACAAATTGGCTTGCAAATGTATTGTTAAGAGCACTTCTCTGAGGGTTCTGACTCTTTATAGACCTCACTTTCTTTAAGTGATTTTTTTCCTACCTCAAGTCATAACTGACTTATGGTGATGCCATGGGGTTTTCAAGGAAAGAGATGTTCAGAGGTGGTTTGCTATTGCTTTCCTCTGCATAGTGACCCTTGGCTTCCTTGGTGTTCTCTAGGGATGGGCACAAACTGGTTCATGAGCCAAAATTTGGCATGAATTTGGCCCAGTTTGGAGCCCCCAAACCAATGGAGCCCCCAAACCCATGTTTGGGGCAGGCTCCCCCCCAAAACATTTAGGGAACTTTCCCCCCCCCCCCGTTAAGCTCTTTGAGCCATTTAAACCTAACAGCTGAGTGGTGGGGGTCTGCAGCTGATCTTTTAGGTTTAAATGGCTGCAAGCCATTTCATTGGTCAGAATCACTTCCCCCCCCCCAGTCTGCTGAAATGGCTTCCTGCCACTTGGAAGCTGGGGGAAGCAAAACCGACTGATGAAATGGCTACCAGCCATTTAAACCTAACAGCAGGGCGGGTCTGCCCATCAGCTGTTAGGTTTAAATGGCTGTGAGCCATTAAACCCATCAGTTTCACTCCCCCGTGCTTCAAAGCGGATGGCTGCCAGCCATTTAACCCTTCCTGGGCATCCCCCCCCCCCCGCACCTAGGATAAAGGGAGATCCAAACTAGCCAGTTTGGTTCAGGACATTTTTTTTGCTCAGTTTGGGATTCAGTTCAGGAACAGCCCTGAACTGGAATTTTTAGGTTTGTGCCTATCCCTAGGGTTCTCCCATCCAAAACTAGGCTGGCCCTGCTTAGCTTCTGAGATCTGACAAGATCTGGCTAGCCTGGGATATCCAGGACAAGGCTCTTTAAGTGGTACAGTTAGGTTCAATTTAGGTTCTGTACTTAGTGGTCTTGTTGTGAGGAGGACCTTTTCATCATTCCCATCAGGCTATTTCTGCAATGCACTGGGGAAGGTAATGGAGGAATACAGATAGAGGTGAGCTGAGGATGATGGATGGGCCCTTGGGCTTTTGTTTTAATCTCCAGTAAAAAGAAGGAAGCAGTATGACAAACCAGAATGCACACAAATAACTTTAGTTTATATAAAACATTTATATCTCACGCTTTCATTTAAAAATATATCACAGGGAAAGCATATAATATGTTTAAAGACAATATAAAAAGAACATTGTACTTATAGAGATAGCCTCTCAAAAGAAGCCTTTAATTACCCACTACAGTGGAAACAGTTCCCAACATTAAGAACATTAATCCTTATAATAATTATTATTATTACTATTACTAGGAATAAGGCCTGTTGTGGAAATAAATACAATGAGCTCCAGAAAGAGGCTCTGGGTGGGTGCCCTGGCCTTGGGCACTCAGTGTCAATTTGCTGGGGTGACCTCAGCAGGGTATAATGGCACAGAGTCCAGCATTTTCTCCAAGGGAATTGCCAACTGAAGAGCACTTGTAATACTGCATGATCTCTAGTCATCACCTGGATATTGGCAACAATAGCTCCCTAGGAGGAAATGGTTGGTTTGGTGGAGTCTAGGGCATTGTACCTTTCTATGTTCCACCCATCCTCAAACCCCACCCTCTCCAGACTCTACCCCTCAAATCTCCAGGAACTTCCCAACCGGGAGTTGGCAACCCTATCTCCTTTCCAGCCAACCATCAACCTACATTTATCTGCCCCTCTGACTTCAGCTTTCCATCTCCTCCCCCCTCTCTGCAGCCTGTACCTAGGAAAAGAACAGTCTTTCTCCACAGTGGGGACCAAAGCAGCTCACATCATTCTCCTCTCCCCCCTTCGATCTCCACAACAACCCTGTGAGGTAGGTTAGGCTGAAAGTCTTTGAGTGGTCTGAAATCACCCAAACAGCTTCCACAGCAAGAACCTTGGTCTGGTAGACCCTGCTCTGAAGCACTAACTGATACATCCTAGTTGAGAGCCAGTTTGAAGTAGTGGTTAAGAGTTTGATTCCCCACTTCTCCACATGCAGCTGCTGGTGTGACCTTAGGTCAGTCATAAGTTTTTTCAGAGCTGTTCTCTCAAGGGCAGTTCTCAAGAGGGCTCTCTCAGCCACACCTACCTCACAGGGTGTCTGTTGTGGGGAGGGAAAGGAAAAGGGATTGTAAGCCACTCTGAGACTCCTTTGGGTAGTGAAGGGCAGGATATAAATACAATCTCTTCCTCTTCTTCATATTTAATTTAAATATTTGAAAAAATGGAGGGGCTGCTGGAGGTGAACAGGAGCAAGCAGACAGGCCTAGTTGTCATGCCAGTCAGGTGTCATCAAGTCACCCAGAGGGCGCTGCCAGCAGGGCCGGCTCTATCACTAGGCCAGCTAGTGTCTGGCCTAGGGGCACTGGCCCTCAGGGGTGCCAAACTGCGCCCCCCCAACCCCCGCCGCCGCCCTAACCGGGCGCCCGCCCCTCTGGCGCCCTTAGCAAGTTGCTAATAGCAACTCAGGAGTGCCCAGAGGCGGCCGGGGAAGCTTTTGCCACCAGGCCGGTGGTGCGTGGGGGGCTGGCGTGCGGGCGGCCGTGGCGCGAGGTGGGGGGGAGCCCGGCTCGGCTCTCTTCCCAGCCCCGGTGGAGCTCCGAGGCTGCTGTGGCTCCTTCCTTCTCGCTGGTCCCCCGGCCACTTCCAGGTCGCTCCCCCTTCACCTTCCTTAGCCAGGCAGATGGGCGGGCTGACTGAGCCGCTCCCTCGCTTGCCTCCTTCCCTCCCTCCCAGCGCACCTGGCCAGCGTGGGCTTTCCTTCCCCCACCTCCTTGATACAGGAAAGTGGGGTGGGGAGGATAACGGAGACCTTCTCCTCCTCTCCCTCCCCCCGTCGAGAGGGCGTGCCTTGGGAGGTGGGGGGGAGCCCGGCTCGGCTCTCTTGCCAGCCCCGGTGGAGCTCCAAGGCTGCTGCGGCTCCCGCCGCTTGCTTCCACTTCCAGGCCGCTCCCCCTTCGCCTTCCTTAGGCAGGCAGGCGGGCGAGCGGGCTGACTGAGCCGCTCGCTCGCCTCCTTCCCTCCCTCCCGGCGCCCCTGGCCAGCGTGGGCAGGGTGTGACGCTTTCCTCCCCCCCCCTCCTTGATACAGGAAAGTGGGGTAGGGAGGATAACGGAGACCTTCTCCTCCTCTCCCTCCCCCCGTCGAGAGGGCATGCCTTGGGAGGTGGGAGGGAGCCCGGCTCGGCTCTCTTCCCTGCCCTGGAGGTGCCTGCGGGGGGAGGGGCAGAGGGAGAGTGCCGCCCACCCACCGCGGTTGCCGTTCCGGGGGCAGGGGGCAGGCAAGCAGCGGGTCTCTCCCCCTCCCCAGCTTCCCGACGGGCCTCTGCAGGGTGCCGGCGCAGCCTGTGCCCCCCTACACACACACCCCGCACACGGTCCCTGGGAGGTCCCTCGCACCACATCTCCTCCAGCCGGCTCTGCCTTCCTCCCATCTCCAGGCCCCGCGGGAGGTTGGCACCTGCACTCGCCTAGAGCGCAGGACAACCTCAGGCCGGCCCTGGCTGCCAGGCCTCGGGTAGCCAACCTTGAGGTGGAGCCTGAAGATCGCCTGGTATCACAACTGAACTCCAGACAACAGATCTCTCTCCCCCTGGAGAAAATAACTGCTTTGGAGGGTGGACCCTATAGCATTCTACTCAGCTGAGGCCTTTCCCCTCCCAAACTCTGCCTTCTTTACACTTCCCCAAACCACAAAACTACAGGAATTTCCCAACCTGGAGCTGGCAACCCTCAGGACGGGCCCCAATGAGTTTTTCCTCAAAAGCCAAAATAGGCCTGGAAAGGGCCTCCCCCCACACACTTTTTACTGACCGAACCAAGCTTGGTTGCTTAGCAACAGCCACTGAAGTGAAAGTGAGCCTAGCAGCAGGAGGAGGTGAAGCATATTTGTCAGGAGAGACAGCCATTTTGGCAGTTTATTCTGTCAGGGAATAGTGGCCAGGCTGGCAGTGGGTGGGCGAGGGGAGTGGACCCAGCACCAAGCCAATGGTACGTGACTACTCTTGAGTGGAAGTTGATGGGCCAATGGCTGATGGAATGCACAACACAGCCAATAGGAGAGCTGGAAAGTGCCAATACGTTAGGCTTTTATATATATCAGAAGATTCTGTGTAAATAATCTTTGACTTACAACAGCCGTAATGTTAATGCCAAGTGAAAAAGAAAAAGCAAGAAGAAAGTCTCATTGTTATCTTAAATAGTAATAGATTAATATCTAAAGTGGTGTGCATGCATACAGATGTTTATATGCAGAATTAAAAATTGTGGGTCTTAAAGTTGCCATTGGACTCAAACTTTGTTCAATTAGTTGCTGTGTTTACTTAAAACCCTCTTCCATCATTTGCGTGAAGTGATTCCTCAGTTGCCAGAAATATTTTTATATATTGTAGAGGGGCTGTGGCTTAGTGGAAGGGCTTTGCATGCAGAAGGTCGCAGGTTCAACCTCTGCCATGTCCAGTTGAAAGGATCAGGTAGTAAGAGCCCTCTTTCTGAGCCTTGCAGAGCCACTGCCAGTTGGAGTAAGTAGACAGACTGACTTTAATAAACCAATGGTCTAATTCAGTATAAATAGGGCAGCTTTGTGTGTGTGCATGTGTGTTTCAGCAGACATGCACACAAACACAGGTTGAAGTGTTATTTGATGAGGACAGGGAAAAACATACAAAAAGTCTTGGTGGATCAGACCAGTGGTCCATCTAGCCCAGCATCATATCTCATGCAGTGGCCAACCACTTACTCTGGAGGGCCAACAGCAGGGCATACAGCTTCATAAACGTGTGGGGTGCTACAGGAAAAAAGCTATCATTCACTGGGTTAAATCCAATGGCTCGTTTCTGCAAAGTATTTCTCTGACTAAAGGCATCTTCCTTTAACAGAAGGAGACCTTCTGTGGGATGAAGACTTTTCCCATTAATTAGAGGCCTCCTTCCATCACAGGAAAACTGTTCAGTTTGCTAGAGAGCATCACTGGATCCAGAACAAAGCTACAAAAGAAAGATTGTCTTCAGTATTTTTCACTCCTTCTTACAGTGGCAAACCAGAATCACATAAGTATCCTTTAAAGCTCCCACCCTGATTAAAAGGGATGCATTGCCAATTAGCAATTGGTACTCATCTTATAATCAACTCAAGTTTGAATAGCTTAACAGAACCATTAGACCAATTAAGGGTTTCAGCCTTATTTGCATTTAATATGAATAAGCACACTGTAATTCTAAGATAGGAAAATGCATTCAGCGCATACAAGATGGATCGATAGATACGCATATGTGCATACACATGTACACTGTTATTTGCATGAGGCTTTTTTAATGGGTACTGTAGACTGCCAAAAAGACAAATCGGTGGGAAGCAACCCTTATATTTCCAAGAATCCTTTCTCTGGTTCCTTTTTGAGCACACTGCTGCCTTCTACTGAGTTGGTCAGGGATTTGAAAATGGAAATGAGAGAAGCTGAATGTGTCTGACCATTTGCATCTCTGGAGATACATGGTTTGTGAAGTTGGGGGCATACCTGTGGTAGCCCCCTGAGAAGTATCCCTAAGATTATTTCTAGGCCTTTAGTTCAAGGAAGTCCTTGAGCTGCCATTTACAACTGTATTAATGCTTGACAGTCTTCTTTCCTTGAAAGGCAGAAAACTCACTTCTGATAACTGAATCCAATAACCTTGAAAATACAGGGGATGTGATTTATGAAATGTGGCTAAAATAAATGTTTTGTTTCCTGAGCCTATGAATGCTGTTTTAGAGTTAACCATTATAAAAATTGCTAGCCGTCCTTTTCTAGACAATATACCTCAAAGTGCTACTGTAAGGAAAGCAGAAGGACATATTTCAAGCAAAATAGTATCCTCCATTTCCAAATATAGCCTGCAAGTTATTTTGGGCTATGCAGTTAACCTCAATTAACAGAGCTCAAAATAACGAGTCATTTTTAAATTACCATAGCGGGTAAATAATCATGACCATGGACTTTAGCAACTTGTATTGCAGAAGAGCTGATTGCTGTAGGATTCTTCTTAATGTAGTGAATATATGTTTGTATTTTTCCATGGGAGACAGTAATGGAATGACTGAAACGTTATGGCTTCTGCTCAACAGAAACCTAATTCGGAATAGTATTGAATGCTTATAATTTTTGTTGGATACAGAATCAGTCCTTTGATTGGTTTCCCGTAGGAAATCCAGAAACCCTCACTATTGAAGATTCCCTGGCTACCTTAGAATATGAAGCAGATAGTGGCCCCAAACTAGGACAAATATCCAGAAGACCAAATAGTTGCCAATATCTTAGTATATCTCACGCCTTATGTATTTATGTTCATTAGTTCAGCAATACATTATGTGTTTCTTACTGGATCTGCTTATCATGTTCTACCTTGCACTTTTCTAGATAGCTCTGATCCTACTTTGCCTATCAACAGTGAGCCTCAACCACTCTAAAAGTAGATTGATTCTCATTTGATTGGCCTTTCTTCCTCCCCCTCCCCCTCCCCCCATGCCTGCTTTTCTGTTGCATTCAACTTTTGATATAATGTATCTGTCTGATGGAAAAAGAAGAAGAGGAGGAAGAGGAGGAGGAGGTTGGATTTATCCCCTGCCCTTCACTCAGAGTCTCACAGTGGCCCCGGTCACACGGAAGGTTTTGCCCCGCAAGAGGGATGGATCGGGGGCGCATCAAACAGGCGTGATCACACCGCAACATCTGGGAAGCGGAGCACACTCGTCCCCGATCCGTCTTTTCCGGGCGAAACCGCGCATTAAAAAAACCCTAGAAAAGAGTACTACCTACCTGAAGCTCCGGAGCAAGGGCGGCCTTGGGATCGCCGGCGGGCCCATCTTCCACAGCATTCGAGGCTCCTGGCCAAACTGTGTATGCGCACACATGTGCAGCCGGCTGCCTCGCTCTCCGTTCCGTGGCTTCCCCCGCCCCGGCATCTGATCGTGCTGGGGAGCAACTGTGCGGCGGCTCAAGGGATCTGTCTGATCCCGCCGCCGCGCTTCTATTTTGCTGCGGCTCAGAAAAGCTTTGGCCGTGCATTCCCCCCATGTGACCGGGGCCAGTGGCTTACAAACTCCTTTCCTTTCCCCTCCCCACAACAGACCTACCTTGTGAGGTAGGTGAGGCTGAGAGAGCTCTTTCGAGAACTGCTCTTTCAAGAACAGCTCTGACAGAACTATGGCTTGCCCAAGGTCATCCAGCAGCTGCGAGTGGAGGAGTGGGGAGTCACATTTGGTACTCCCAGATTAGAGTCCACACACTTAAGCACTACACCAAACACCTCATGCATCTGATGGCATGTGTTCTGACTCATGAAAGCTCAAGCCGGAATAAATTTGGAAGGGTGACCTCCAAGGAATACCAGGGACATGACGCAGAGGCAGGCAATGGCAAACCACCTCCGAAACATCTCTTGCCTCAAAAAACAAATCTAGCTCAGCACCTAGTGATGCATAATGCTAAAGAGCTAGAACTTCTGGCTGCCAGACAATCTTAGGATTTCCTGTCTATACTACGCACAATGTCATACATTAATTAATTAAGTTGGATTTCTGCATGTGGCCTATGTACATATGTACAGGCAGGGTTCTTGCCATGCACGTCTCCCAGCTGCACAGAGAGAACCCTATTTGTACACAGCTGCTTCATGCAGACATTCGGCTGAGGACATAATAGAAGAAGAGGAGGAGGAGGAAGAGGAGGAGGAGGAGGAGGAGGAGGAATTGGTTTTATACCCTGCCCGTCACTACCCAAAGGAGTCTCAGAGTGGCTTACAATCACCTTCCCTTCCTCTCCCCACAACAGACACCTTGTGAGGTAGGCGGGGCTGAGAGAGTTGTGACTGACCCAAAGTCACCCAAAGAATGGGGAATCAAACCTGTTTCTCCAGATTAGAGTCTTCTGCTCTTAACCACTACACCCTGCTGGCTCCATATATAGGTCCATATGTTCATCTTCCATGGTTGTGTCACTGCACAAAGGACTTACAAACCTACATTAGATATGTCAAATATAAAGATGAAAACAAAACATGTCAGCGATAGTGCAGAGAAGGTGAGACTTCATGAGTAAGTATTATGCACTCTGTATACATTTGAGAGGAATTATGAGAATTATGTATCAGACGTAGACCTGGCTGGCTTACGGATTCATGGAAGTGTTGAAATTCATATGATGATGTAACAGATGAAATTTGGCATTCATGGAATCTGTTACTGGAGGACTCTGCAAACAGGACTTTTTCAAAATCTCAACCAAAAGTACTGCAAAAATTCCAACAAATAATAATCCCTGCCACATCTTCAGTAATGTGTAGAGGTAGAGGACTTATATATCCATGGTCCCAGTCACATGTGCCGGAAAACATGGGGGGGGGTGGCTATTTGCGCCGTCTCCCTGTTATTTTAATTCCCAGGCAGGAATGTATGGGAGAAGAAAGTTCTTCTTTTACCCTGGTCCTAAGCCATGTAGGACTGTAAAGGACAAAGCCAACACCTAGAATTGGACTCAGAAGTATATCGGTAGCCAGTGTGTAATTGCTGTAGTATCAGGGTCACATGCAGCTGATAGCACTAGCTGCAGCTTCTGAACACTCTTCAAGGGTAGCCTCAAGAAACATAAATGTACAAAGAGAACAAAGCACAACAGAATAGAGCAGTGTAAGTATTCACACCCTTCCATAATCCTCCAAAAGGTGGAAGGGAGATTTTCAGTGGTAGCCAAGGGTATATATGTGTTTGCTCAATGCAAGTCCTGTATATTAGCAAAGATAATAAAGTGGGTATCGTCAATTACAAGGGGAGCAGTAGCATCATGGCCGCTAGTTCCACATGTGCTTTTAGCATAAAACATAAACTGATTCTGTGTAGTTATTTTTTTATTTAGGATATTTCTATGCCATCTCTTAAGAGTCCTGCTTGTGACAAATTACAATTCAAACAATGTCACAACAGTAAAAACAAGCCATTAAAATAGCCATTGGACAGCATAAAACAGAGGCAGAGCATTAAAAAGCTGCTTAGAGAAACCTCCTAATTAAAAGCCTGGGGAACATAAAAACATAATAATAATAATAATAATAATAATAATAATAATAATAATAATAATAATAATAATAATAATAATAATACTTTCGATTTATTAATCGCTTTCCCCACAAGTGGGCTCAAAGTGATTTACAGTTACACTTTTAGACAGGGGACTAACAATGTTTCATAGGGGATAGGAAAGACAACATATAATTCATATCTTACTTGCACACGCCATAACTGCACGGTGGAAAATAAGAACTAGGGTTGCCAAGTCCATCTTCCACCCCCAGTGGGGAACTTTGGGGGCGTTCCTGGAGGGGGCGGGGCATCCCCGATGTGATGATGTCACATTGGGGATGTTCGCCACCCCCTCCCCACCCGCACGCCAGATCTCCAGAAACGGCAGTTCCCTGCACTTAAAAGAGCCGGCGTTTCCCTTTTAAGTGCAGGAGCTAGCATTTCCCCTTTAAGAGCAGCCGCGTTTCCCTTTTAAGTGCACAAAGCTGGCATTTCCCTGCAAGCCTGATCTCAAGCGGAGATCAGGCTTGGGAGGAAACACGGGTTTCACACACTTAAAGGGAGAGAGAGGGGTGGCTGTGGGTGTTGGGGGTGGGGCTTCCCCCGCCAGCCATCTGGCCGGCGGCGGGTAGAACCCCCCCAAAAAACAGGGGACCCCTGGCAAACCAGGGGGTTTGGCAACCCTAATAAGAACATAAGAGAAGCCAATGCTGGATCAGGCCAATGGCCCAACCAGTCCAACACTCTGTCACATAGTGGCCAAAAATTTCAGGTGCCATCAGGAGGTCCAGCAGTGGGGCCAGGACACTAGAAGCCCTCCCACTCTTGCCCCCTCCCAAGCACCATGAATACAGAGCATCCCTTGCCCCAGCCTGAGAGTTCCTATCTATACCTTGTGGCTAATAGCCACCGGTGGACCTCTGCTCCATATGCTTATCTAATTCCCTCTTGAAGCTGTTCATGCTTGTAGCCACCACCGCCTCCTGTGGCAGTGAATTCCATGATGAGCTTTGAGCTGGTGCATAAAAGAAAGTATATTAGGTGCCATGCAAGTCTCAAGGGGGAGGGCGTTCCAGAGGCTGGGCACTACCATAAAAAATGTCAGGTCTCTTGTCGACACCCACCTCAACTCTGGAGGAGGTGGTGGCAAAGACAGCAGGGCTTGAGGGCCAGATCTTAACGGGCAGGCTGGATAGTAATCACACTGTTCGGAAGTCACGCTGAGCATGTGTAGGAAGCAGAGTTAGAAAGCGTGATGTGATGCTCCCATGCACAGTCAGTATTCCCACATATAACATCTGCAAGGGGAAAACTGGTCCGGGCAACAGTTGCCAATGCGATATTGAGATCATTGTACTTGATATAATTGTGGGGTTGGGTTTAAAGCCCTGCTCAGCCATGAAGCTCACTGGGTGACCGTCACCCCCCTGGCTATTCACTAGACTATTTGTCCATAAGGTGACTGTGAGAAGGAAAACACAGAATAAAATGTCCCGAGAAATCCTGAAACTAGATCTGACTGAAGACAGTACTTTTTATCACTGTCATTTGAAGCATTCTGTGATGTCTGCCTTATAATTAATGTCAGTATCCTAGAAAATAAATAGACAACCTAAGCCACAATTCCTATAGAATGCGTGGATATAGAATTTCTTTCCTCACTCATTCATTTTAACAATGCTTATGTAGGTAAGAGATTTTCCTAGTGCAGCCAGGAATATTTCAGTGGTTGTAGAACACAAGCTGAATTGACCTCATGTGTGGACAGCTATATACATATACAATGCACAATAGAAATGTTGTAC
>NW_015163113.1:324777-384764 GCF_001447785.1 Gekko japonicus | reverse complement strand
AAGATAGCAGAGCCGAATACATTCAGGGAACTATAACCTAAGCACTCATGTCTAGTCAGATCGGGAATTGAAACTGTAATGGTTGCTGCAGCTGTAACTTTCCAGACTGCAGTGCACCAAGCAAGCATTTGCTGTATGGAGCAATTTGTCTCCAGAGAAGGATAAAATATAGGATAATATTTACAGCAGCCCCAAGACAGCTTATAAAAGTGTTTTATGGAGAGCTGTCATCACAGACAATACCACTGTACACAAAGCGCTTTGGGTGTGTGTGTTTTCCCCCAGTAGATAGAACAGATTGGTACGAGCTTCAACATTTGCAAAGTCCAGTGGAGGAGGACATTGGGTTGATCAATAATTAAGATGCAGTATGCCATGACATGCAGAGAAATAAACATGAGAGGATGGTGTGGCAGATAAGATGCTGTGGTAGATAGGACTTGGATGAGGAGGTTAAGTTCCAGGGCTGCCATCTCCCTGCCAGGAGTGAGGTACCCCCTACCCCTGGCTCTTGTTTCCCACCATCACTCCAAGCAGCAACAGGAGAAAAATATACTAAAAACTGCCATTAGGCTAACAGCATGATGTCACTTCCAAGGAAAACCCTGAAGTAACATCATGCCCCTCTGGGAATCACTGGAAACTCTATGGTTTTACACAAACAGTGCCACCCCCATGTCTTTCTGTCTACTCTCTATACCCTGTGTATCAATATATCTGATTCTCAACATGGCCTAATCTGTGGGAATTTAAATCCAGATATTGGAACTATGAACAGACAAGACAGATCTTTCTACAAAGCTGAGAAAAGCCCCAGATTTCTAGAAAAATCTGAAATATAAAAAACATTAGGGGTTTTAAACACCCCCAAAATAATAGAAGGGACTGTAGCTTTAAGAAATGAATGCCCTCAGGGGATGTTGCTAGGCAACCACACAGTATTGCTAGCCTTCAAGCCTTGATTTCTGTCTGTAAAAGACTGGAGGATGGAAGAAAGCCCTGTCCAGGGCTTCCTTGGCCTTTGAGGGAGGATTCATTGGGGCTAGGCCCAACAAGTTCAAACCTGGATATTTAAAGTTGGATTTTTTTTTGTTCCAATGCACATCACATTACATTTATCTCTGATGAATTTCACATTACTACCCACTCACTCAATTTGTTGAAATCCCTCTGGAGCTCTTCACAGTCAGCCTTGGTTTTCACCATCCTGAATAATTTTGTGTCATCTACAAACTTGGCCACTACACAGTGCTCACCCATAGTTCCAGATCATTTAGAAACAAATTAAATAGCACTGGCCCCAATACCAATCCTTTTGGGACCCTTTTGCTTCTTATTATCTGCTCCCTTTCACTTAAGCCAAGTTTTTAACCCATACAGAGACCTGTCCATGACTGCTAAGTTTATTCCAGAGTCTTTGCTAAGGTACCTTGTCAACATCCTTTTGAAGTCCAAGTATATAGTTTCTACTGGGTCACTGTTATCTACACATGCATTTACCTTCTAAAAAAACTCCAAATGGTTAGTCAGTCAGGACTTCTCTTTGCAGAAGCCATGCTGATCTTTCCTCAGCAGGCTTCTTTCTTACCTTTGATTACAGTTTCCACTGATTTTCATGGGACAGACATTGGGCTAACTGGCCTGTAATTTCCTGGTTCCTTGCTACTCTCTAGTCCTCCTGTACAGTGGCTGATTTTAGTGACAAGTTACATGTATTGGTTAATAGATCAACAATTCCACATCTGAATTCTCTAAGACCTCTCAGGTGTATGCCATCAAGACCTGGAGACATGGTTTTAAGTTCCCCAATAGGTCCAAAAATTCATCTCTAGGCACCTCAATTTGAATCAGTTCTTCAGACTCCCTTGTTGAAAATGGTTGCTCGGACATGGGTACATGCCCCACACTTTCCAAAGTGAACACAGCTACAAAGAATTAATTTAGCTTCTCTGCCCTCTCTCCATCTTCCTTTAGCAATCCTTTTATTCCTTGGTCATCTCAATGCCCAGCTGCCTTCTCTGGCCCATTTCCTGCTCCAAATATGCCTATCGTATTGTTTTAATGCTTTTTAGCAACCTGCTCCTCAATCTCTTTTTGCTTGCCTATTATTAATTCACACTTCTTTTACCAGACCTGCTGCTCCCTTCTGTTCACCTCATTGGGGCAGACCTTCCACTTTTTAGAATATCCTTTTTCTTTTTGTGGCTTCCTTGACTTGGGTTGCTAATCATGCGGACATTGTTTTAGACGTGGCAAGTTGGAAATATGGATACATTCTATCTGGACTTGAATTAGTGTGGTTTTAAATAGTTTCCAAGCATCCTGTAGGGCAGGGGTGTCACTCATTTGTTACGAGGGCTGGATCTGACATAAATGGGACTTTGTCGGGCCAGGCCATGTGTGTCATAAAATGCAGCGAAGATATTAACTTTATAAAGGACACCAACAAACACAATTAAACACAAACATGCTTAAAACAGTAACACTCTTGCTATATTTTGTTTATTTAACAGTCTTTGATAACCTCCCAAACCTTTCCCCCCCACACACACCCTTAAAAGATGCCTACCTAAAATGAGAAGGTGGGGGGGATAGTGGGATTTTGCAATGCAGTCTTTTAAATTAAACATCAAGAAAAAGCACAAGGATCACAGCAGAAACTAAAATAAAACTTAAAAATATAAAATGCTCTAAGCCTTAGAAAACATGAAATGGCTAGGCACTGCGAGCTCCCCCCCCCCACCTTCCCATTTTGCAGTGGCAGTGGCTCTCCAGGGTAATGTTCCCCGTTGGCTGTGGGTTCCCAGGTTAGAGTACTCACTTAGGCACCCGTTCTCAGGTCCATTCAGCAGAGACAAGCTGGGTTAAAACACCACCTCTTTATTTGCAAAGAGATAACTTCAACTGGCATACAAACACTGGAAATTGGAACTACTTGAGCTCCACTCCATTGAAATACATTGCAGCTCAAAAAAGTTGCAAAGAAAATGCAGAATGGATTTTCCATTAAGGTTTCCGGGCACAGATAGACTACTCCGGAACTGGAATGACAGCCCCCAGAGTGGAATTCCACTCCAGGAATGCAGCTGCTACTTCTGGAGACCATCATTCCACTCTGGGGGCTGTCATTTAGGGTTGCCAAGTCCTCACCTGTTGTATAGCGGGGGAGTCCAGTCTTCGTCTGGGAGTCCATGTGTGCGAGCTTTGCGTGCGCGCCAAAATTACATCACCCGGAAGTGATGCAATCACATCGGGCACGTTGGGGGTGGGGCCACAATCATCCGAGGGACAACCATAGAGTTTTCCCTCGGATGATTGTGGCCCCGCCCCCAACGTGCCCGATGTGATTGCGTCACTTCCGGGGGATGTGCTGACGCCGAGCATGGCGCGTGCTTTGGGGGTGGGGTTCCCCCCCGGGCCTGATCCCCCGGCGGCAGGTAATGGGTCTCTCGGCCGGGGGTTTCCCCGCTCCCCGGGGGGACTTGGCAAGCCTACTGTCATTCCAGTCCCAGACTAGTCTATCTGGGCCCAGAGACCTTAAAGGAAAACCCATCCTGCATTTTCTTTGCAACTTTATTTGTGCTTTAGCCCAGAGGAACTTCCTGCTGGAGGTGAAGTCAAGGCCCAGCCAGCTGAGAAGTTCGGCAGCCCTGATCTCCCTTAGAAGGGTGAGGACAGGTAGGGGAGGGGGAGGGGTGGAGAAGAGACCCACAGGCCAGTTTAAAGCCATGGGCAGGCCAGTTGGTTAAACACCCTGCTCAAGGGATTTGACTCCCTTTCATCTTCCTTCTAACTAGTCCCCTCAATTTTGTAAAGTTCTCTCTTTTGAAATCGAATGTTACAGTTTTGGAATTTAGGGCAGCTGGATTTAAGTCCAGTAGCACCTTAGAGACCAAGACGATTTCCAGGATATGAGTTTTGCCTCTTGAAATCCAACGTGGCATAGCGGTTAAGAGTGTCAGATTAGTATCTGAGAGACCTGGGTTTGAATCCCCACTCATGCCATGGAAAGCTTGCTGGGTGATCTTGGGCCAGTCATACTCTCTCAGCCTAACCTACCTCACAGGATTGTCATGAGGATAAAATGGAGAAGAGAAGAATGATCTAAGCTTCTTTGGGTCCCCGTTTGTGAGAAGGTAGGGTATAATTGAATTCAATTAAAAAAAAAAATACCCTGAAAATCATGTTGGTCCCGAAGATGCTACCAGACTCTAATCTAGCTGTTCTATTGCAGATCATCCCAGCTACCCTCTTGGACTTTAGAGCTGACTTTCTATTGACATGAATGCTGAACGTCACAGCATTGTGGTCACTGTTGCCAATTGGTACAACTAGGTCTACATCACATACCAGTCTTGAGGCTCACTTAGAACCAAGTCCAAGATCCTTACGTCTCTTGTGACCAACTGGTCCAGTGCACAGTCATTATGTAAGTTTACAAAATTTCTACCCCACCTTTTCTGCCCATACAAGGACCACCAAGGTGGCTAACAAATTTAAATGTATATTTAAAACATATCAAAACATACATAATAAAATCACATTTTTAATCACATTTATGATGTCTTTATTTGATCCACTCAGTCCTCTGGAAGAATGGTGGAATACAAATGTGATAATTAGTCAAGCAAAATGAGTTTAAAAGAAAGCAATGCCTTACAGATTATTTGATTGGTATGTAGGTGTTTCCTATACCTGTACAGATTAGAAATTGACTGTCTATTAGAGATGATGTGAATTTCACAGCAAACACATTCAATAGTTGAACATACTTGGTTAAACAACCCTGGTTATCTGTAAGGCAAATGTCCAGTTTGTTTGCCTATCCATTGACCACCTCAAACAGCTGTGGTGAATAGTTTTGCACCTGTACAGTAGCTTCAGTATGGGAATATTGCTTCCTTGGAGTATTGTTTCCTTGTGGTTGTAAAGTTTCATTTCTTTGCCTTGTGGGGGATTCTGCATCTGTGAAGTGGGTGAGATTGACTGTACTGAGGGTCATGGATAGTCAGACCCAGTCATTAAATAACATAAGGGGACCTATGTCTTCCATAAGACTGTGCATAAATGCACAAGTTAATAACATGGACTTACGTGAACATCAAATGGTAACACTTTTTTAAAAAAATTACTGAATCTCTGACTCACTTATTAATTTGCTTGCTGTTTATTTATACCATTGGCTAACAAGTGGCACAAAGTGACAAGCCTGGAGGATGGGGGCAAGCAGGACTGCTATCAACCTGTGAGAACACATATACGAAGCACTGCCAATTGCTCTATACTATGCTTTACTGTACTGTACTGTTTGAATAATTATAAAGTAACCTGACGAACAGGCTTGAATTTCTTGTGAACTGTGAACTGATCAACAGACAATCAGCTCCCTGGTCACAGCTGGCAAACAGTCAGTAAGCCTAGTGAGTGTAAGTCTGAGCATCCCTGCTGTCTATTAGGAACACAGAGCACTCTCTTGAATGGAGCCAGAAGCAGATAGTGCACAAGGTCAGGCTGCTTGCCCTTTCAAAACCACAGTTCTAAGAATGCTTTCCTTGGAGTAAACTGTTTTGAATAGACCTGAGTAGGATTCTGAGTAGACCTGATTAGAATTGCTCTCTAAAACTATGACACTGTTGGGAAGGCTTTGTGATCCGATTACTATGCTAAAGGGTTATCCCAGAAAACAAATAGTGTGTAGACTACAATAAAAATGAAGAGCAGTGAGAGCAACAATAAAATTATTTGAATATGCAAATAAAAGCTTGTTGACACAGTTGGATATTCTGGCATTATTTCAAGCTTGATCTGCTTACACATATGAGGCGAATCACTATCAGGGACTTGGGACTTCAATTAAGATGTGAGCTGGCACCTACAATAGCAACCTGGGGAAAATATTAGGAGTCTGACCTTCTGTTCCTGCCTATTGAACAGAACGGTACCTTACTAACCTTCAGGCTTCAGCTTCTAGCTCACCTTCTAGGCCCAGAGCCCTGGCTAGGACATGACAGTGTTAGAAATGTATGGAGAAAAAGAGTGTCCAGGAACGGCCCAGCCCTGGATTCACCACCAGCTTTGCCCAAGGGAAAATCAACTCACTAGGCTGCAAAAGCAGCTGCCTCAGACAACGCAGCTGACAGGGGCTCAGCAGGGGCCCCAAAGGATGAGCCCAGGAGCAGAGGTGATGGTGGTCAGCAAGGCAACACTGCCTCCTGAGGAGAAGCAGGAGAAGCAGGTAGCTAGTGGGAAGAAGGGAGAACCAGAAATAGAGTAGCCAGGTCTCATCGACGCATCAGCAAAGGGTGAGAGAGAGCCTTCCAGGAGTGCAGCATGGCTCCATGACGCAATGATGCCATGAGAAAGTGATGTCATCACATCAGGGATATCATGTGGTGATGCTCTGGTTTGAGGACAAAACTCTATGGTAAAATTGCCCTCAAACCGTAGTTTTGCCCAAAAACCAGAGCATTGCCATGCAATGTTCCCTCTAAGCTGTGGAGTCTTGTGAGCAAAAATTCTACTTTGTGAGCTACCGGAATTAAAGTTGTGAGCCAGTCATTTGGCTACTGCATAAATTGGTTTGCTCTGGAGCCATCCTGCCTGAGCTGAAACAAAAATGTGTGAGCCGGAGGCTAAAAAACTGTGAGCTAGCTCACACTAACTCAGCTTAGAGGGAACAGTGTTGCCATGTGACATCCCTGACATGATAGTGTCTCCGCTGGTGGACATCACTGCATTGGGGATATTGCCCAGTGACATCACTGTTCGGGGGTGGGATTTCTCCTTCCGGCTAGCCGGCTGGCGGCAGGCAGAAGCCCCCAAAACTGGGGGATTCCCTGCCCAGACCTGGAAAATGGCAACCCTAACCAGAAGCATGAGCAGGCACTGGGAATTGGCAGGTCTGCAGGAAGCAGGCATGGCCCAACTGGTGGGAATCAGAAAGTTAGGGGCTGGGAAGCAGCCTTGGGGAGACCTATTACAGGGAAAGCAAGGAGGAAGGAACCAGCTCAGCTCTGCTTTCACAGGCTAGGCCATCCAGAGAGCAGATGATTGGGGGAGGAGGGGGGAGAGGGAGGACTAGGGTGACTGGAGATGTCCAGGATTACAATTGATCTCCAGGCTAGCAAGATCAGTTCCCCTGGAGAAAATGGCTGCTTTGGAGGGCGAACTGTGGAATTATACCCTGCTGAGGTTCCTCTCCTCCATCAAAGCCTGCTGTCCTCAGGCTCCACACCTCCAAAATCTCTGGGTGTTTCCCAACTCAGAACTGGCA
The DNA here is from genome assembly GCF_001447785.1 of Gekko japonicus. Lineage (NCBI taxonomy): Eukaryota > Metazoa > Chordata > Lepidosauria > Squamata > Gekkonidae > Gekko > Gekko japonicus. The sequence continues at coordinate 377,491 of NW_015163113.1, read as the reverse complement.
ACCCTTGGCAGGACCAAACCCAACCCATATAAACTTGAGACTGCAACAGGCCAAGGAGGAACAAGAGGGCCTTGCATTGAGGTCTGGGGGAGCACAGGCTCAGGGAACAGTGAGGGATGAGGTGCCACAACCCCCTCCTTTTCCTATGCTGAAGGCAGTGGGAGACTACCCCAACATGTGGCAAGATGGCTGAAGGCCAGCAGGTGGGGATGGAGAGGGAGAAGGCTCTGAAAGAGTCTACCAGCCTTGGCAAGAAGCTATTTTATTTTATTTGTGTAGACGTTTTGTGTACCATCTTGTCTTTGACTCCTGACAGCACACATTAATCATAAATTATTGTCCACAACTGTAACCCATTTAAAATACCCAGTGAGATAGAATGTGTTTGTGCTTAGCAAACCAAGCCAATATTTTTGTCATAACAGCATGCTGAAAAGCTTACTTTAAGAATATCGTACACAACTTTCTTAAGTTCAGCAGAGAGGAACAGAGAATATTTACAAGGTGGTGAATTCCAATCCAATCCTTAGAATCCTACCAAGAAAGCCCTGTTCCTACGTTTTATAATTTTCACTATCACAGCTGGGATCTAAAGCAGGGCTTCTAAACAAGGGTTTAATGTGGTGGGGGATTAGATGTGGAAAGGCAGCCTCTGAAATACAAACAGCTCAGATATTGGAGGACTTTAAAGGTCAAAAACAGCACCTTGCGTTGTACCCAAGTGAAAAGCTGAATTTTATCTCTTCTCCCCACTGCAGGCAAAAGAGACAGGCATTCTGCATTAGTTAAAGCTTGCTCATCCTTATGGATGACCTCCAGGATCTGGCTAGGGAGAAAAATCTTTTGTGTGTCCCTGCTTTGCAATATAAAGTATATACAATCAAATTGTCACATTATCTGCTCCAGATACCAATTCTTTTCTTTTCTTTTATTCAATTTATATCCCACCCTATCCCACAAGCGGGCTCAGGGCGGCTTACGACACTGATAAGACAAAAAATAATAATTCATAAGACCCTCAACAATTCCAGTTAAAAGATTTCTGATGGCCGCATAACACTGACTAACTATTGTGCCTGCTGCAATAATGTCAGGGATGACACATTTGTCAAAGAGACCAAAGTCAGACGATGCTTACTATGTGGCCAGGGACTACCAAACAGTGCTACTCAGAAAAATGTAAGGCTCTTCTGGGCACATATGGGGAGAGATGGTCCCGTAGGTATGCTGGTCCCTGGCCACATAGGACCTTGAAGGTTAATACCATGACCTTAAATCTGATCTGGTACTCAACTGGCAACCAATACAATTGTCGCAGCACTGGCTGAATGTGCATCTGCACAGACATACCAGTCAGCAGGCGTGTCACCGCATTTTGTACCAGCTGAAGCTTCTGGGTCACACTCGCCGGTAGGCCTGCATAAAGTGAGTTGCAGTAATCTAACCTGGAAGTGATCACTGCATGGATCACTGCCACGAGGTCATGGGGGGAGAGATAAGGAACCAGCTGCCTGATAGAATCCCTACAGACTATTCTCCATAGATCTCAACTTTCCCATGCCACATACACCTTGAAACCCTCACCTCATCATGCCATCCAAACATCAGTCTTGATACTTATCCAAACCCCACTACCCTTACACTTCTATGATAACACCAAGCCCATTCCCCTTATCTTCTTTCTACACACAAATTCCTACTTCAGTGACACTCACCAGCAGTATAGTTAATGTAGGGACAGAAGAGACCTCCCTAGAAGATTGTTGATTTGTATTGTTCCAAGGGAAGCAAGGAGTTGCCAGGCGCATTCCTGCAACCCCCAAAAAACTTTGGGCAGGTTGGACATAGGGAAAAAGATGTCTACATTCCAAGGTAACTTCCTGCAAAAACCTGGAAGTGATGTCACAGCACTCCAGGATTTCACCAATCCATGGAAATTGACAGATCCCTAGAGCCTTTGTAATGTCATTTCCAGTTTTTTGCCACATGTGATGTCACTACATACACGACATCATTTAAAAAAAAAACACAACAACCACCATTTCCCCTGACTGCTCATTCAGGTAGCAGCAGGGGGCACTAGGTAGCAGCAGGAGATCACCTGTTTTAGCAGCTTAAATTGGCAAGCCTAAAGGAACAACATATGGCAGAGTTTAGGACAGGATGTAGAAGGCTTAACACCCTCCAAAACAGCCTCAGGAGAGAGGTAGCACTCTCTATTATTCACCTCTTTTTCATCATGCGATACCATGACAAATAGTGTTGGGTTATCACCCAGCTTCCCTCACTCACTCACTTTTTCAGAAGCAACTCCTCACTGTGCCCCCACTGACACATTTAGCCCCAAAGTTTACCTCCTACCTACCTCGTTGGAGGACTCAAGGGAGGCCAAAAGCTGCTGCTGCATGAGGCAAGCTGGTTAAGGTATGGAGGAGACACACTCTTCATGTGCTTCCCTTCCCAGCTCTATGCCAACAGCATCCCTGGCCAGGCAGGGCTGTCCACTTGCAACTTAAGCCTTGTCAAGCCAGGCAGCTTCTTCAGGCTAGCAGCCCTTTCCCCAACCCTCTGCCTCTGGCCACACCGCTCCAGAGTCTACCCAGCCAGGAGCTGCCACCTTATCAGCCTCCTGGGGCTTCACTGGGCCATGCAGCTTCCAACTGGGTTGTTGCCATTCCACAGCTACTGTGGCTGCCACTTGCACCATTTGGGCTTGGTGCCACCTCCTCCAAGCCTGCACTTCTGTCCCAATGTCTGGTATTTGTTCAGGGTCCCCCCCCCCCCAGACAATCAGTGAAATAGTGGAGTGTTCATGTACCAGACAGCTGGCAACCCTGCATTGGTCATTTCATTTTAAGGCCAATTCCCGGATTCCCTCTAGAACAGAAAGGCAGGAATCAATCCCTGTGACTGACCCCAGCAAGTCATACAGATCATGAGAAAGCAGGACTATGTTAGTACGCCCCACAGCAGTGTTCTTCAGTGCTGCTGAAGGCTAGGTGAGGCCTATAGGGACAGTCCTGCCCCTGATACACATTCAGTGCCTCTTCTTTGGCAGTATTCTCAGGGCTTGCACTGCAGTCACTTGTGAAAGACTGAAGAAAGATATTAAAGATAATTATTTGTTTTGTGTGGACAGAGATTGTTGTCTCACAAAAACCAATATGGGATAATAATCTTAATTTTGCAGACAAGCCTTAAATTGAATAATGAAGTTAGTTACTTCCTTGAAAAACTCAGATATTATCTTGCCTACAGTCAATCAGTAATGTAATAAAGGTCTTGACAATAGCAGTGGAGTGGAAGAGATCCTAAAATGAACACTGTGCTAGAACTTAGAGAAAGCAGATAGTATAAAACCTTTCAAAGGCTTTAATATAAATGCCACCTGTGAGTGCATTTAGGACTGTAATATCCTCTGAGCAATCCATCTTGCTGCCAATTTCTCCATATAAAGTATAAAATAACCTCAGTTTGATACTGTAGAATGAAAAAGTAAGGCATTCGTTCTTCACAGACCAACAAAAAGATTTTACTGGTGTGATTCTATTTAAATAACTACCAAACTGCCTCTCCTCAGATTGCACGAAAACATGTATAATGCCTGATCTGGGCCTTTGGAAGTGCAGAACAATGCATTTAATCCAAAGAGGAAAAGGATCTTAACTGAGGATGTTCCCCCACACATACTAGTCTTATGTTCGATCATGGTGGGCAGCCATGTTGTTCTGAAGCAATCGAACAAAGTTAGAGTCCAATGGCACTTCTAAGACCAACAAAGTTTTATTCAAGGTGTGAGCTTCCATGTGCACGGACAAAAGTATGTGTGCACATGAAAGCTCACGGATCCAGATGTGTTGGTCTGAAGCAGTAGAACAAACTCAGAATCTAGTGGCACCTTTAAGAACAACAAAGGTTTATTCAAGGTATGAGCTTTAGAATTAGAATGGCAGGGAAGGTTCAGACTTATAGCCAGAGAACGAACAGCAAATTAACATGTAACATGATGATGTTCTAGATATGCAAAGTGTCACTAAATAACATTAAGGTTATAAGGTCAACAGTTGTAAAGCAATAAATATGTCAAAGTAGCAGATGGTCACAAACATAGATGCAATCAGTTCCACCAATACAGGGGTCATTTCGTAGAAAAAGAGCTAGGGGAACTCATTAGCATAACTCATTAGCATATGCCACACACCCTGACATCAGGGGCCCAGCGGTGGACCTGCAAGGCCAGCGGGAGTGCGAGGAAGCCCTGCCAAGGCCCTCCCTGGCCCCAGGCAGGCAGGGGTGGGGAGAGGTGGGGAGGAAGCAACTTACCCTCCCTCTTCTCCTGCCTCCTCCTGGCTGAATGAGGGCTGGAAGCGGGGCGGCCAGAAGCAGGGGGCGGGGCTTCATCATGTGCCCCGCCCCCCTGCACCTCACCAGGGGGAACTGCGTTCCCCCGTGTTCCCCCCCGAAATGACCTCTGCACCAATATCCATAACCTGATAAGCACCAACGAGAGGCCTGGAGTATTTGACTTGCCACGTAAAGTATGGAAGACAGCTAATAGAATTTGAACAGGCTTTGGCAGTTGGGCAGACCTGTTGTTTAAATAGGACAAAATACCAGGACCCAAATGCGATTGTGGTGCAGCCCGCCCAACTGTTTTGCATCTGTCACAGGAGTGTGAGTGTTGTGCTTTCAGGGAGATGTGATGGAGCTTTTTGAACTCTTCTCAGCTGCGATTGAGTGGACTGAAAATTTAGATATTAGTATTTGGGGGGATTGCCCAGTCAGTCTGCACAACTGTTGTATCAACTTGGTTACGTATTTTATATTATTATATGCTTCCTGTATGTAGCTCTGCTATGTGAAAAATAAATAAATGACTGAATGAACTTTTCATCCCTTGAAATAGGTCTGTCAAAGCAAAAGGCTTCCAGCATGTTTTAGAGAAAGGGAGAGAAGTAGTTTCATTAGATGAACAAGGCAGTTCAATGGCAGTTAGCAAGCAAATGAATCAGCTTGTTCCATGGAATCTGGTTGAGCATGCCAAGACATTTTGAAATAGGACTTGAAATGTATACTTACTCCTGTAGCACAGAGCCTTATGTTCGATGCATTTTTAATTATCCAGATAAATAATATTGTCCAACAGGCTCCTATATTATTAAGAACAAGATCTGTACTCCCTGTTCGAACATGTAACATGACTTAATTTAACCAAGTGTCAGCCCTGGCTTGTTTTCCATACCAGGATTTGTCTCAGAGGCATGTGAAGTTATAACAAATAGTGCCTCTGGGTATGCACCGAGAGGAATTTCTATTTTAACCCACAACAATTAGCTGTCATACACTGGGATTTAGGAACAAGAATTGCCAGGGCAGATAGTACAGTTTCCAGGAGTTTTTGGCACCAGGGATTTCCCTTTCTGGAAATTAGGCACTGTGGAAAATAACTTGTAGCTATTGAAAAGATGTAGTAGGAGGGTATTGTATTTATTTGAATTCTACCCCTCCCTTCCCGCCTTAGCAGGCTCAGGGCAGCTTATACAAACACTACATAGCTAAAACAGAACTAAGTAAAATCATGACAATATAAATATAAAACATTATAAAGTGCTAGTGCTAAAAAAGTATATTCTTGCTAGATCATTAACGCACTAAAACCAACTGAAAATGACTGAGCAAGAGAATTCGGTACAGAAAACCTTGAAGAGGTATCATGAACGTAGAAAGTATTTGTGGTTCACACTCATGAGTTCTTAGAAAATTGTATTAAAAAAAAAACTGGATTGTTCAGAAAACACTATAATACTGCTTTTTCATGGCTGATTTCTCCCCTGCTCACTCCTTTTGTTACTGCTGTTAACAACAATTAATTGTTGGCTTTACTTCTCTGCAGCTGGATAATCCAGATGAACAAGCAGCACAAATCAGACGGGAATTAGATGGACGTCTCCAAATGGCAGATCAGATTGCCAAGGTAACAAAAGTTCTGACTATGCTGTTGGGTATTGTGACTGGGTCTTTCCTGAATTGGCTTGGTTTTGTGAACACCTCTGGTCAGATTGCTGTTTGTGATAAACCAGAGTCATTTAGCAAACAATAGGTCTGCAATTCCTCTCCACCCCACTTCAGTTTTCCCCGGGGCAGATTCTGTAAGGAAATAATAAATGTGACTGATCTATGCTAGGCATTTCTTCTTTGTGACAAAAATGGAATGGCATGGTTCAGACCTGCTTTAAAACCAGACATGGTAATCCACAGAGGTCATTTCGGGGGGGATCGCGGGGGATCGCAGTTCCCCTGGGTGAGGTATGGGGGGCGGGGCACATGACGAAGCACCGCCCCCTGCTTCCGGCCGCCCCGCTTCCGGCCCTCATTCAGCCAGGAGGAGAAAGGAGAAGAGGGAGGGTAAGTTGCTTCCTCCCTGCCTCTCCCCACCCCTGCCTGCCTGGGGCCAGGGAGGGCCTTCGCGGGGCTTCATTGCACTCCCGCCGGCCTTGCAGGTCCACCGCCGGGCCCCTCATGGGGCTCGGCAGTGGAGCTGCAAGGCCGCCGGTGGCGGCCGGGATCGTTGGGGGCGGGGTGTGTGGCCTTATGACACACTTCCGGTGATGTCAGGGGGTGTGGCCTTATGACACACTTCTGGTGATGTCAGGGGGTGTGGCATATGCTAATGAGTTATGCTAATGAGTTCCCCTAGCTCTTTTTCTACGGAACGACCCCTGGTAATCCGAAAAGATGGGCTGTACAGGAGAGTGCATAGAACAGGGACAACCTCATTTGACCAGACATCCTAGATATTTTCCCCTCTATGCAGAACAGATTCCAGGGCCAACACTGGCTTATCAAAGAGATTTCTTCATATATTACAGTGGTGATGCGGAATCCTCTATAGCGCAATGGAAGCAACTTCCTATGCCTTCAAAATAACATATGAAACCATAGGTTATGAAGGAGTAGTTCATACTGCAGTACCATGCACTTGGCCTGGCGCTTATCAGGTCTGAGGTCTGCATGCAGCAGAAAGAGGTGGTAGAATAAATGAGAATTATTAATGTATGGTGATGTTGAAAAACATCCTCCTTCACCTGCATTGTGGATTGGTACAGTCTGTTTTGCCATCTCAGCACTCTTTGATCTCATTACCTTCTCATTCTGCAGCATGTGGAGATTAAATTACCATAGAGCCATGGGAAGCAGCTGCCATGCACCAGTGCAATGTAAGAAGCCCACCAGTGGGCATCAGTTCAAAGCAAGCCAGTTTGGTGTCGTGATTAAGAGCAGTGGACTCTAATCTGGGGAAGCCGGTTCTATTCCCTGCTCCTCCACTTGAAGCCAGCTGGGTGACCTTGGGCCAGTCACAGTTCTCTCAGCCACCCAAAATAAACCTAGCTTGCCACAAAAAGAGCTAGCGTTTCAGGCGGCCAGACAATCTTCAGATCTCCTGGCTATACTACACCCACTGCTATACTATAATTAATTACTTAGCCTTGAAAATGACATTACATAGCATAACCACCCTCTAGTATAACGTTTTAATGGAGGTACAACGCATAGGATAAGCTGATCCAATTTTGTTTGCAGATTCTCTAGCCAAAGAGCCATTGTATTGTTGGTGGGAGATTGTTGGGCTTTATATAAAACCCCATGATAATGTGTTTGAGGGGGGGGAGGAATCTATAGCTCCCAATTTATATTTGGAATTCTGTATTTAGAAAGTTAGTGGGGCGAAAACTGGACATGGGGGTCAATGGGTCACCTGGCATTTGGCACAAGGGTCACTGAGTGACACTGCACTCATCCTGCGGTATTGGCAGAGGATGACTCCTCTCTCTCAGCTGCAGGATGCACATGATAGCTAATGAGCTGAGTTATCCTGTCATTGTGTGTCCCCACCAGCCCTTGCCCTGAGCAAAGTCCAGCTCTTGCTGATGCCAAGCAGAATTAGTACTTTCAGGAATGAAAAAAAGGACTTTGTGTCCAGTGGCAGTAGGGCAGGGGGCCCCAACCTTTCTGAGCCCGTGGGCATCTTCGGAATTTTGAAAGGGGGTAGGGAGCGCCACCCGAAATGGCTTCTGCAGGAGGCGGAGCCAAACCAGAAATGGCTACTTCAGGAGGCAGAGCCCAACACAATACTTTCCTTCTTGTTTTGCAAAAGAATTGCAGAAGATTAATAAAGAGAGACAAAGGAAAGCCCGGGGAGGGAGAAAGGAGGAGGAATGGAAAGAAAGAAAGAAAGAAAGAAAGAAAGAAAGAAAGAAAGAAAGAAAGAAAGAAAGAAAGAAAGAAAGAAAGAAAGAAAGAAAGAAAGCCTGAAGCGGGAGTGAAACCGCAAGTCCGGGTGCTTACCATTTCTCTTGGTTACTTCCAGTGGCTGCAGCTGCTATTGCAGTCTGAGAAAACCCTTTCATTTGAATTAGGGCAACTGATAACAAGCCCTGCCTTAAAATGACCATACCTACATTCTGGAAAGCTTAGTGGGTGCCAGAAGTACAGGTGAGCACCATGACACTCATAGGCACCATGTTGGGGAACCCTGTTTTAGAGTGGAGGGGGATAGAGAGAGATAGTATTACTTCTAAAAGAAAGGTTCACTTCACTTTTAGTTACTTGTTTGCCCTCACCCATATTTTGATTTGTTGTATGGATTGGACTAGGCAGAGCATTTTCTTTGATCCTCCCCCTGTGATGTAATTGGCTCCATCATCAGCTTGGCTGATACCACAGTATTGCCCAGTGTCACATATAGCCCTTTTGAAGGAATGAAGACTGCCAGGTCCAAGACAAAAGAAACTCAGATATCTTGTCTGTATCTGCTTAAACCTCACAAGCAGAAGGAGAACTGTTCCATTTTGAATGTTTGTTCCAACAATAAAGTTCAGGGTCTTAGATCAGAAAGGAGGGAAGGAATAAGAGGAGGAACATCTGTGAAACCTTTTTGAGAAAAACAGGATATAAATGTTAAAATAAATTAAAATCTGTTTAGAAAAGTATGAGCACATATACACAGCATTAGCCCAAATCTCTCCTCTTTAACCCATGCTAGCCTTCTCTGTGTCTGTCTCTGCTCAAAATATTGGGATTTTTCTTCAGCTACTTTATCTTAAATTCCATGGTGTTGTCCTTGGTTCTTAGAAAAGCAAAACTTGTTATAGTCATCATGAAAGACTGGCACTCTGATCAGCCAAAAGATAATGGGGGGGGGGGGGGAACCCTCAAAAGTCATTGTGTTCTTCACAAGGTGAGAAATACCACATCCAAAAGTCAACAGATATCCATCACATTAAAGTCAAAGGATGCCGGGTCAGCATATATTTATCATGTCAGGCTTCTACAAATCTATTTGTCCCAAATTGGACTTGGACAAAGAATATTCATTTGAGTTCACTAGGTGACTTTGGGCCAGTTAGAAACTCTTAGACTCATATGCCTCACAGGCTTGTTGGGAGAGTAAAGAGCAATAGACTCATGTATACCAACCTGAGTTCAGTGGAAGAACAGTGGGATACAAATATACATGTCTAAAGTAAAGGTAAAGGTTCCCTTGCTCGAAAGCCAGTCGAGTCCGACTCTAGGGTTGCGGTGCTCATCTCCATTTCCAAGCCAAAGAGCCAGCGCTGTCCGAAGACGTTTCCGTGGTCATGTGGCCGGCATGACTAAACACCAAGGCGCACGGAACACTGTTACCTTCCCACCGAAGTGGTACCTATTTATCTACTTGCAATTTCTTGCTTTCGAACTGCTAGGTTGGCAGGAGCTGGAACTAGAGATGGGAGCTCACTCCATCTTGCGGCACACCCGGGTCTCGAACTACCGACCTTCCACAGCCTGCAGTTCAGCGTCTTAACCACTTGAGCCACCGCAGCTCCTATACATGTCTAAACATACCTGTATATCCTTTAGGAAGGGAATTACAGTACCTGGTAAAAACTGACATTCTTATAATTCCTTGTTGAAGAGTCTGAAGCCTCAAAAAGTGGGGCAGCCCCCATCAGGACCTGGGGACTGGCAACCCTACTGCACTTCTGTGTATACATTTTTTTCACCTTTCAGTCTGTCTGCCTTCCTTCCCTTTTCATCAACCTTTGAGTCTGTCTTTCCAGCATTAGACCATTCACCCACTTACTTTTTCTGACTCTTATTCTCATTAAGCCACTTCCTCACTATCTCTGTCTTCCCTTCCTTATTTCATTTGGAATTGCTGGTTTAACGCCCTGAAAGCCAACACCTTCCATGATATTTACATCTCTAGACCCATCCAACTACCTGTCTTCATCCAAACACAGCTCTTCTCCTCTGCCACTGTTACTGTTACCGGGTTCTCTTTTGGATGTCTGTCCTTTTTGCAGATATTGTACTTTGAAGGCCATAGTAATGGTATTAGTCTCCTTCTTTCAAAATTCTGTGAGTTCCATCCCATGCACACCCACCCTTGTTTCTCTCCTTCCCAGCATCAGTGGTGGTAGAAGTATCTGGCCAAAGTAGACACCATCCCTCCCTGCTCCCTGTTTTAGCAAAACAGTCATAAGTTCTTTCAGAGCTGTTCTCTCAAGGGCAGATTCCTGAGAGAGCTCTCTCAGCCCCACCTACCTCACAGGGTGCCTGCTGTCAGGAGGGGAAGTGAAAGGGATTGTAAGCCACTCAGAGACTCCTTCGGGTAGTGAAGGGCCAGGTATAAATCCAATCTCTTCTCCTTCTTAAGATACCATAGAAGATGCCTGTTAGGTGTTGTGCCACATTATCTGTTATTCTTCTGGGGGGAAAGAATTGGAATCTCTTCCCAAGCTTTCCCACCTGTGAGAACAAATATGATATGGTGTTTTCTTGACAAGGCCAAGCATATCCTTACTGCTTTTGACAGGGCATACAGCAGAATACATATCCAATTCCTGCCCCTTCTAGTTCTCTTTAGAGAAACACAGGTATACAAGGAGTCTGTCCAGAGTAAACCACAAATCCCTGAAGGATAAATGCCAAGTTCAGTGTTTATGTACCAGCATTTGATAGGCTTCTTTGAAGACTGTAAGAATAAGGTGATTTCTCAAGAAGATTTTTTAGCAAAACAGTCATGAGATGCCAAAACAAGTCTCATGTTATTAATTGTTGTTTTCAGGATTAAGCATCATATTTTTTAAGAACATCCTTTCTTTCCCCTCTGTACTCATAACCATTGTTACAATGGACAAGAATCCCCAGAAAGTAAAACCTACTTCAATTAAATGGACAAAGACAGACCACAATAGACACCTACAAAAATTATAAGTGGAACAGAATCTAATTTACATTTCCCCCCTTTCCCCCCTCAATATTGGCTTTTGTTTTGTTAAGATGGTACATAAACCCAGAACGTTGTAAACAAAGTACTCTATACCCATTTGAGAATAAATTAAGTGTATGCTTGTTTATTTTTTCCTGGTTACCATATTTTAATTTGAGTTATTTAGAAAGTTGTTGTCCCACTCTTCAGCTAAATTTGTTCTTCAGGCCAGCTTGCAAAAACTCATAAAATCCAAAACAGCAATAAAATAGAATCACAATTAAACTAAATAGCTCTAGTAGTAGATCATATTAAAGGACATGGAATCAGTTAACAGTAATTAAAAAGCAGTTATCTATCTAGTCAAGTCAAGTTTATTACAATCCAAGATCAGAGAACAGAATCAAAATCGTCAAAGTATCTATCTATAATATAAAATTTTTAAATGAATAGTCACACAATAGAGATTCAAATAGAGAGCCATGGGGGGGGAGCTTCACATGAATTATTCTTTACAAATAAATATAAAATTTTGTCACTCTGAAAAAAAATCTGAAAAAATCTGGCCACCTATCTTGGTGATGCTGTCATCACAGGAACCCTTCAGATCAATGTAATGTGAAGCCTCATTTTGTGTGATTCTAGAATGTAATCGGCTATTACGCTTATTTTAGTTTTTATTTATATCCCACTTTTCTCCCTGAAAACAAAGTGGTTTTCCACATTGTTCCCCCTCTTCTCCACTTACAACAGCAACCTTGTGGGGGTATTTTGAGCAGAGAGATTATGATGGGCCCGAGGGCACTTGGCAGGCTTCCTTGGTTGAGAGAGGGATCTGAACTCGGTTGTCCCAGGTACTAGTCGACACGCTACCCACTGTGCCATGCCAGCCCTCACTGGTTAGTAATCATTTTGTTAAAAGCAAATGGGCAGCATGCTTCTTCCTTCACTTCCACTGTTCTTTCAAAGTGGGACTGACGAAGTAGTGCAGCCATGTGATGAGGAACAAGGAGAATGCCAGAATATTCTTGAGAGAGGGAAGCTGCCAAGGCTTTAGGGCTCCCCAGCATTTCACATAAGGATTTTGGGGAGGCACAGGCCCCTAGCCCCAGATAAACCTTACAGTATATGGAAACTACTGCCCAAGTCTCCCTAATAGAACTGCCATTAGAGATACTGCTGAAATGCATTCTCCTCTGTGCATCCAAGCCAAGAGAAGAACTGCCTCTGCCTCGCCCTTCTCCAGTTTACCTGTTGCTGGTGCTTGGCAGCTATGAGGCTAAATAGGACACCTGAAGTGGGATAGCTGGCCTGCAGTGCCACCTGCTCTGGAAGATTAGAAGAATATCTCTGCTTCCTCCTTCTTCCTCTCCCCCAACAGGGTGTGTCAGCTGAAAGTTCTGGGAAATGGGAGTTCCTGTTGGCAGATACAGGTACAGCAAGGATTTTGGAGGTGGTCTTCTTACCTGGGCCAATAGATAACCAAGAGGCACCACAGACTACAATTTGAAATGGGGGGGGGGAGAGAAGGGGAAAATATAGAATTTTGTAGAAGGTGCTCTGAGGGAACATGGGAAGATAATATGTGGAGAGGAAATTTCCCTACTGAAGGATTGTTTGTTTGAGACAGCTGTGGTGTATTGACTTCAGTGGGTTTAGAAGGGTGTTACGGTGGCTCAGAGGTTAAGCTGCTGAGCTGCAGACAAGAAGGTCTGTAGTTTGGCAGTTCGAGACCCGGGTGCCACATGATGGAGTGAGCTCCAGTCTCTGGTCCCAGTTCCTTCCAACCTAGCAGTTCAATAGCAAGAAATTGCAAGTAGATAAATAGGTACCACTTTGGTGGGAAGGTAACAGCATTTTGTGCACCTCAGCATTTAGTCATGCTGTCCACATGACCATGGAAACATCTTCAGACAGCGCTGGCTCTTCTGCTTGGAAACAGAGATGAGGACCGCCCCCTCGACTAGCTTTATTTATTTATTTATTTATTAATTCAGCTTGATATACCGCCGTAACCCCCGTAGGGGTCTCTGGGCGGTTTACAGAGGGGGTGCTAATCACCTATTAACCCTAACTGGGGCCACATTGTTCTGGGGAGGGGCACCCAGGTGGAGGCAGGTGTCGTCGCGTATCTGGGTGATGTCACTGTGCGCCTCCTGCTGCACGGCAGCCTCTCGTTGTTTCTGCTGCTGGCCGCCAGGAGTCACTCCTTCCGGGCCTGCTGCTCTCTGCTTGCCGCCGCCGCGTCGCCGTGCTCCTTTCTTGCCTCTGCCGCTGGTATACAGCCACCGTCATCGTCTCCATCGCCGCAACGCCGCCGCCGCCGCCATTGTTGCCATCCACACACCTCGCCGAGGAGGAGGGTGCCCCCCACCCTTCTAAGGGTGGGTACCCATTAATCTACTCGCCTGAGTTTTTACATCGGCTTTCGAACCGCTGGGTGGGCAAGGGAAACCTTTACCTTTACCTTTTTAATGCTGCTTAATGTGGTGATAAGGTAATGATAAGGTAATGTGTTAACTGGTGTGAGGTTTGGAAGTGATAGCCCCAGGTTCAAATCTTTCTCCCTGCTCAGTAGCTCACCAGTTTGCTTCATTGAAGAATTCACTCTTTAAACCACCATGTCTCCAGCCTGGAGTTCTAACCACCACACCATACTGGGTCTTTGTATAGCTAGCTAAGAGGTTGGCCTAGAACAAGTCACTGTCTCTCAGGTTTGCTTAAATGATGAGCCTTATTATGTGGTTAAATTAACAGAGAGAAATTGTTTCTAAAGCTTGAAGGAGAGGCTGCCTGCTAATTTGTCTTCTACAGAAGATTCTTTGAGAAAATATCATTTTTAGTACAAAAACCTTTGACAGTCCTGTAATGTGATCTGGAACAAATGCTGGCAAAGTCTATTCCTTTAACTTAATTAAAATCCTCCTGGCAGAAACATGGCTTGATTTTCTTCTCCCAGGTGTCTTTTTATGAACTCCTTTTTCTACTGTTAAGAAATGTCAACTAAGTTGGAAGACATTTCTCAAAATCACCTGCATAGTGTAATCTTTAGAGTGCATTCTGAGATTGATGTTTGTTTGCTGCACTTGCAATTACTGGGACCCACAGTAACAGCCTTGAAAGGCAAAGGAATGCCAGGGCAAAGAATCCCAGATGGTCTGAACCTCATGGACAGGTCTATCAGTGACTCATAGCCATAGTGACTAAAGGCGACCTCCACATTCAGAGGCCACCAAATGAGAAGGGAACACTCACTGGAGAAGACCCTGATGCTGGGAAAAATTGAAGGTCAAAGAAGAAGGGGACGACAAAGGATGAGATGGGTAGACAGTGTTATCAATGTGATGAACATGAAATTAAACAAACTCTGGAGCACGATGGAAGACAGGAGGGCCTGGTGTGATGTGGTCCATGGGGTCATGAAGAGTTGGACTCGACTGTGCGACTGAACAACAACACCAACACTCTGGCTGCCAGTGCTAGGATGAAATGTCAGGGAAAAGCCTTTGCATCTATGCCCTGTTTGTTGGCCTTCTAGGGCAACTGGTTGATCACTGTGTGAAAGAAGATGCTGGACTAGCTGGATCAATAGTCTCATCCAGGAGGATACTCCTTATGTTGTTATTGGATGCCAGCAGTCAGTGTGCAAAATGATCAGTGATTTATCAGCTGGAAAGGTAAACATGAATTGATTGACTTTCAGATGTGTGAACTGATTGACTTTCAGATGTGTGAAATGGACATGGATAAGGTATTTGCTCTCTTTCTTTCAGTGTGCTTACTAGCAAATCTCTGGCATTCACTCTTTTTGTTCAGCAGAGAAGATCTTCCAAAGAATATCCTCTGCCTACTTTCGTAAATATCGCATAGCATATGCCACAGATGTGTCCTTTGATAGAGATCTCATTTTCCCATAGAACACCACCTTTTAGCATTAACAGAAAGAAAGTGCCTGTGATTAACTAGCAATCATGTCATTCTGCAAGCTTTTCCCACTGGGCATTTTGATGTCTAGATAAGTAACTATTGTTATGTTGGCAACCAGGCTAACAATAACATCTTGTTCAGCTTTTTTCCATAATGGATACTAATATATCTAGTACAGTGAAGTCTGGAAATTCTGCTTCTATGACCACAGGTGCATTGGGCACGGTGCCTGGGATAGGTAACATCTCTTAGCGGCTAATCATGCAACAGCAAATAGCACAGCACTTTCTCACTTCACCCACCTTTAAATCCTATCTTCTCTCAGGGTCTAAGTGGACATTTGGGGGTACTGTTGACATATGTTCCCCTAGAGCCAGTTTGGTGTAGTGGTTAAGTGCATGGACTCTAATATGGGAGAACCAGGTTTGATTCCCCACTCCTCCACTTGCACCTGCTGGATGACCTTGGGCAAGCCATAGTTCTGGCACAGCTGTTCTTGAAAAAGAACAGTTTCTGTCAGAGCTCTCTCAGCCCCACCTACCTCACAGGGAGTCTATTGTGGGGAGGGGAAGGGAAAGGGGATTGTAAGCTGCGCTGAGACTCCCTTGGGTAGTGAAGGGCAGGGTATAAATCCAATCTCTTCTTCTTCTTCTCTTCTATATGCCTCCCCTGTAATACCTAGTAAACTAAATGTGATAAATGTGTGATGAGACATAATCATATTCAACATTTCCCCACTAGGGTTGCCAACTCACTTTTTGCCGGAGCGGGGGGCTCCCGGCCGGCGTCCTCAAGGCCTACAGCCTGCCAGGCTATGCTACCTGTTCTCACTCTGTCCCCAGTGAGGGATCTTTTTATCTCACCAGACCAGCCTGTTCCCTCTGTGAGAGCAAACCGCAGATTAGGGTTGCCAAGTGTCACTTACCTCTTCCTCGGGGGATTCCCGGGCAGCTCCCGGAGCACGCACGCACACACAGAGCGCGCGCCGCATGCACGTCACCAGGAAGTGACGTTATGACGCCGGGCACGCTGGGGGCGGGGCCACAACCATACAAGGGAAAACCATCCCTACCGCAGATGAGAAATGAAAGAACACCATTTTTCACAGTTAACAGCTTAAGTCAGAATCTCCTCACAGAATCTCTAGAAACTGATTGGCTATAACCCTATCTAAGCATTATGGGGATTGTAGGCTGTCTACTTTCCACTCCCACACTGGTGTCTCCTGGGACCAGGCCGCACTAGGCCTTGCTCCCAGTCCTGCACAGATCATGACACCTGGCTTGGGTCCTGAGATGGTTGGGGAAAAGGTGGATATATATTTTAAGCAGGGCTTTTTTGTAGAAAAAGCCCAGCAGGAACTCATTAGCATAATAGGCCACACCCAACAGCAGAAACTCATTAGCCTATTAGGCCACATCCCTGACAGCACAGCTCATTAGCACATTAGGACGCACCCCCATGTTACCAGAAGTGTGCTTGTCCAGCCACACCCACCTTTTGCTTGTTATTCTGTTTACCTTGTTTGTTGTCAAAACCCAGGGCTTTATTGTTGTCAAAACCCAGGGCTTTTTTTTTGTAGCAGGAACTCCTTTGCATGTTAGGCCACACACCCCTAATGTAGCCAGTCCTAATGAGTTTCTGCTGTTGGGTGTGGCCTATTATGCTAATGAGTTCCTGCTGGGCGTGGCCAACTCGGGAGCCAGCCGGAACTCCGTTCCTCTGCGTTCCTGCCCAAAAATAGCCCTGGGCCACACCCAACATTAGCATATTAGGTCACACCCCTGACAGCATGGCTCATTAGCCTATTAGGCCACACCCCCATGCCTTCCCTTGGCTTGCCCGGGCGCCCCGCAGCTGCAGGGCACCCGGACAAGCCAGCCCTTGGACAGGCCGGGAAAGGCACGGGAGGCCTCGGAGTTGAGGGGGGGTCACTCTTCAGGCCTTCCCTCTGTAGCCATGCACACAGAGGTTTTGGCTGTAGTGGGCGTGGCCAGCCGGAACTCCGTTCCTGTGCGTTCCTGCCCAAAATAGCCCTGATTTTAAGTAAACAAATAGAATGATATAGGAGTTTTCTGTAGGGTTGGGGGTTTTTTGGTACAGTGTGAAATGATATATTCCACTCTGCTAACCTCAGTATTTCGCTGTCTCCTTCTTCCATATGTGTGCTTCCATCATACATTTTGTCCTTGGCCACATGAAAACATTAGTATTTTAAAAGACTTTCTCCCACTACTGCTGCTTCCATTATATTATACATTCGATAATTTTTGTAAGCTGCTTTTACATTTCTGTAAAATGTAATTGTATACATGTACACATGCCATATGAGAGCTTTACGCTCTTGCAATCAGCATCTCCTGGTGATCCCCAGCCCAAGGGATATCCACTGAGCTTCAACCAGGGCAAGGGCTTTTTCGGCCCTTGCCCCAACCTGGTGGAACATGCTCCCACCTGCGGGACCTAGCACAGTTCGTCAGGGCTTGTAAAGTGGAGCTGTTCCACCAGGCTTTTGGTTGAGGAGGCAGATGCTCAACCATTCTGGCCTTCACTGTTCATGGCCCCTTCCCAGTGCCCTGCTGCTTTTGATAACATTACTTGGGCACTGGAGCTTCTTATTCATCTGACATGAGGCATGGGTCCTTTCTGTTATCGATTATTGTGCCATCTGTTAAATAAATAAATAAAATTATGGGTTTTATTGTTTTATGAATCTTATGTCGTAAGCCACCCTGAGCCCACTTGTGGAAAAGGGTGGGGTATAAGATGATGATGGTGATGGTGATGGTGATGGTGATGATGATGGTGGTGATGATGATGATGATGATGATGATGATGATGATGATGATGATGATGATGATGATGTATTATCTTCCAATTACAGGAACGCAAATTTCCTAAATTTGTATCCAAAGAAATGGAAAACATGTACATTGAAGAACTGAAGTCCTCTGTCAATTTGCTGATGGCTAACTTGGAGAGCATGCCAGTGTCCAAAGGTGGCTCTGAGTTCAAGTTGCAAAAGCTGAAACGCAGTCACAACACCTCAATCATTGACATGGGAGAAGAAAACGAAAACCAGCTCTCAAAATCAGATGTCGTACTATCTTTTTCCTTGGAGGTAAGACTTATAACTTCTCCAATATGCAATACCTTTGTGATTTAAAACAAACAAAATTCAACAATCAATAATTTTTCATTAATCAGAGCTTAAAGTAAAATCTTTGTGGACCGAAATAATCAAAACAGAAAACATGTAGCTAAGGCTGCAATCCTGAGAACACTTTCTTGTGAAGCAAAATCCATTGAATAAAAGGGAACTTACTTCTGAATAGACCTGCTTTGGATTACTCCCTAAGAGTGAAAAGTTTGCTCTTCCAGGAAACAAATATTCCTTTAATGTACTTAATGTAATGTAATGTAATAAAACTATTGGCTACAACTAGAAAATAGAGGAAGATTAATGAACAGACCTCCTAATGTGTTTTTTAGGTTAAAATTTCTTGCACCTACAACATTTTTCCAGAAACAATTTACTGCCTCCACCCCCCGGCTGCTATTAGCTCTGATAAATAAAACAGACAGCTAACCATAGCATACTTGCATTTTTGCTTCTTGAGATAAGAGCAGTACAGGGGAGCTGATTTGTAATGGAAAATGAGCTGCAGAGGAAAGGGCTGAGTCCCTCTTCCCCTGCACCATGATTTCAATCCAAACTGGAGCCCCTATAGCAACTTTTTAACCTTAAATTTATATTTGGAGATCTGATCACTGAACTCCCACATATTGTCTTCTGTGCCTTCAGCGATACTTCAGTCCTTATTATCGTCGAACATACCTAGGTCTCTTTGCCCTTCTGAGGAATTCTGAATTCCACCTGCCTCTGTACATTTGAGATACCAAATGCTTTGTCTATATATTAAACATATTATGCAAGAGGACGTAGAATAGAATCAAAAGTCTATAACTATTCTGTTTTCCTTCATTTGGATAAATCTTCTGATCATTTAAAGAAACTGATTATCCATATGGAAATGGATCAGAACTGGTGGTGGAAAGGGCCATTGTCACAGCCAATTTATGATGACCCTGTAGGGTTTTCAAGGCAAAAGACAAACAGAGGTGGTTTGCTAATGCCTGCCTGGGCATATAACAGCCCTGGACTTCCTTCATGGTCTCCCATCCAAATACTTATGAGGACTGACCCTGCTTAGTGTCCAAGATATGATGAAAATGGGCTAGACGGGACCATCAAGGTCAAGGCACGATCAAAACTACATACTGCAAATAACACCAGGATGATACTGAAGTGGCAACCCTGTGTCATATTTATAAAAACATGCTGAACAGATCCAGTGATTCATCTACTTCAGCATCCTGCTCCACACATTCTCCAACTAGATGCCCTCAGAAGACTTACAAGCAGGGCACAGAGACCAAAGCCTTCCCTTTTTGTTGCCCCCCAGCAACAGGTATTCACTGTGTTGCTGAGTATGGAGTCATTGTAGTTAGCAGACTTTGATGGACCTGTCCTCCATGAACTTGCATATTCTGCTTTTAAAAGCAACTAAAACTAGTGGACATTCTCACATCGTCTGACACTGAATTCCACACACTCAACATACAATTTGTCCAGATGTCAAGGCAATGTGTGTCCTTCTGTCCTCACAAGCAGCAGCTAGTGATGTGGAGCAGGGGTGAGCAAAAGTCCACTGCAGTGATATCAGGACATTGGGGTACACTGAATCTGACATTGTGGAGGAAGGCACTGCTGCTGTTGTTATCCTTATACCCTGGGTTAAGCCAAAGGTAATTTTATTGAAATATACACCTAATTTATACTTTACCTGAAAGAAGCAGGAACTATCAAGATATGGTTACTTCCCAGTACACTCTAATAATAGGTGAAAGGAAGCAATTATGTGAGTGAACTGGCTAATGTAGTTTCTCCCCTCCACTAACATCACCTGTAGTAAAGGAAGTGACTACTTCTCTCAGACCACTCTCATAACCACTTCTCCTTCAGACAGTAAAGATATGGTTAGTATGATTAGAGTGTTAGACTAGGATTTGGGAGACTCAGACAATCCTCACTCTGTCACTGGGCCAGTCATACACTAGGGTTACCAACATCCAGGTAGGGCCTGGAGTTCTCCCAGAATCATAACTGGTCTCCAGACTATGGACATAATTTGCCCTGGAGAAAATGTCAGGTTCAGAGGGTAGGCTCTATAGTACCACATCTCAACAATGTTTCCACCTTCCCCAGGCACCCCCCCCCCAAAAAAAACCCTCCAGGGATCTCCCAAGATGCAGTTGGCAACCCTATCATAAACAGTCAGCCTGACAATACCTAACAGGGTTGTTCTGAGGATAAAATGGAGGAGAGGAGAACAGTGTAAGCAACTTTGGGTCCTCATTGGGGGGAAAGGCAAGCCTGATTTCCTGCCAATGGTCAGGGGGGACCTGTCACCCCTAAGAGGTATACTATAAATAAAAGTAGCAGCAGCCAGAAATTATAAGTATATATTTGGAATGATGTCACCTAATAATAATAATAATAATAATAATAATAATAATAATAATAATAATAAATAATGATAATAATGATGATGATGATGATGATGATGATGATGATGATGATGATGATGATGATGATAGAAATAGAAATAACCTTGCTACATTCATTGCAGTCTCACTCAGGTTTTATATAACTTGAGACACGTGTAACTTGACAAGGGCGATAGATCTGTCTCTTTATAAAAATATTTCTTACATATTTTTCCAGTGAATAAGAAAGTTTTAATTCACATATTGCAAAAGAATGTTGATTTGGTTAGGTCAAAAATAGGACTTCTGTGGAGGGTGATGGAATATTCATTAGAGTTGTTTCACAGGGACTTTCTTTTTTGATGCTGAATTACTAAATCATCTTGCTTTGTGTACTTTGCATTTGATTATTGCTAATTAGAGATGTCACCTAAATCCCTCTGTGAGTCTTGATTTCTAACTGGTGGATATTATTAAAAATATGAGAAAATTACAGGGAACATAAGTGTTTGAGATGTACAGTTTATATTCACACATAATTTTAATGTTCAGATGTATATTTAATTTTGATTGAATAATAACTTTCCCTTCTCTGCTGTATAAAACATAGGTGAGTGCAAATTCAAAGACGGAGTCATTTCTGCCAAGCCATCCAACTCCCCTCCTACCCTTTCATGCTATTTGCTACAAATCTGAACACAGAAACATATGTGAAAACACAGAAGCCAACGTCTGTTAATTTATTAGTTACTGGAAATAAAAAATATATATTTTTGTTATGTGTTTATCTACCACATTTATAACCTTCCTCCATAAAATGTCAAAACAGCATATAAACCTCATAAAATGCCATAGAATATAAGTATTTAAAAACATAAATAATCGCCTAAACAGAAAACAGAGATCTTTAAAGCGGCTGTGCAAATTAAAATAGCAGGGGCTGTGGCTCAGTGGTAGAGCATCTGCTTGGCATGCCGAAAGTCCCAGGTTTGATTCCCAGTATCTCCAGTTGAAAGATCTGGCAGTAGGTGATGTGAAAGAGCTCTGCCTGAGATCCTGGAGAGCCGCTGCTAATCTGAGTGGACAATACTGACTTTGATGGATCAAGGGCAGTTTCATGTGTGTGCCATGTGACCAGAAGACACATGGGGGGGGGGAATACAAGTTACCAAAGATCAAATGAAAGAAGAAGCTTCTTGTCTGCAGAACACCAACAGGAAGGGAAGCTAGTTGAGCTGCCTGAAGAGTGGCCATTTCCAAGCTTTGAGGCACTGGCTGGGAATGCTCTGCCTCAACATAAGGTGTCCCATGTAGTAAAGCTTCCCCATAGGGTTGCCACCTCTGGGTTGGGAGATACTTGGAGATTTGAGGGATGGAGCCTGAGGACAGCAGAGTTTGGGGAGAGGAGGAATCTCAGCATGGTATAATGCCACAGAGTCCACCTTTCAAAGCAGCTTTTTTTCTCCAGGGGAACTGGTCTGGATCGTTTGGAGGTAACTGTAATAGCGTGGAGATTTCCTTTTTTTTTCCTGCTGGCTATGGGCCTGTCTCCAGGAGCTACCTGGAGCTTGGCAAGCCTACTAAACCATGTCCCTGAAATACCCTGGAAGCCAGTCAGTTTAGACATGCAGATGCAAAGCCTTTTGGACACATACATGCACGCATAACCTAGTGGGCCACCTTTTCTGGTAATGGCCCTTGCCTTTGTGCCCAAAGATGTGAAAGCTGGGGGGGGGGGGCATTACTTACCCTGGAGTACACAAACTGCTGACAAACTTCCAGAAAGGTGTATTGGGAGGAAGGCTGAACTTTTCTTTAACTATTGCCTTTCTGCAGAGGCAGGTGAGCTGGACCACACTGCTTTTGTGTACGTGGTTTTGTTCTAAAGCCTGGGCAACCTGTGTGGGATTTCAGTGGTGGTGGAAGGGAAGGGAAAGAATGCTACAGGAGCACTGCAGAAATGTGCTTGCATAGTCTTACCTCTGAGTGAAGTCACTCACTGCTGCAGTTCTTCTGACTGGGCCACTGCTCCATCCAGGGGTCGTTTCGTAGAAAAAGAGCTAGGGGAACTCATTAGCATAAATCATTAGCATATGCCACACCCCCTGACATCAGGGGCCCGGCGGTGGACCTGCAAGGCCGGCGGGAGTGCGAGGAAGCCCCGCCAAGGCCCTCCCTGGCCCCAGGAAGGCAGGGGTGGGGAGAGGCGGGGAGGAAGCAACTTACCCTCCCTCTTCTCCAGCCTCCTCCTGGCTGAATGAGGGCCGGAAGCGGGGCAGCTGGAAGCAGGGGGCGGGGCTTCGTCATGTGCCCCGCCCCCCGCACCTCACCCGAGGGAACTGCGTTCCCCCGCGATCCCCCCCGAAATGACCTCTGGCTCCTCAGAAGAACTGTGTATCACTCTTGACTTTTTACCTTACCCCAGTAGAGGGTGTCCTGTGATTCTATTAGCTAGATTTGAATCAGGTAACACCTTAGAGACCGACGAGATTTTCAGGGTTTAAGCTTTTGAGAGTCAAATAGGAGTAGGAATGGAGAGCTGAGTCTTTTTATCCCAGTCAGAGTCTGTAGGGGGTGTTATAAATAGGGTTGCCAACCTGCAGGTGATGGCTGGAGATCTCCTGGGATTACAACTGATTACAACTGATCTCCAGGTGACAGAGATCAGCTCCCCCTGAGAAAATGGCTGCTTTGAAGGGTGGACCCTGTGGCACTGTATGCCACCAAGGTCCCATCCTTCCCTAAACCCCACCTTCCTCAGACCTCCATCCCCAAAATCTCCAGCTGCTTCCCAACCCAGAGCTGGCAACCCTAGTTGTAAAGGATGCCAAGGTACGATGTGTATTGTAATCAGCTTGATCAGAGCAGAGGGGAAATGCTTGGGGGCAGAAACTTAGTGAGATAAGAATCCTTTGTCCCTATTCAGCCCTGGGGGGTCCATTGTTCTCTAAAGTGCTACTGGACTCAAATCTAACTGTTCTGCTGCAGGAGTCTAGGGTTGCCAGGTCCCCCTGGGCCTCCAGCAGGGGATGGGGAGGTAGGATTGGCAGCTCCAGGCTGGGAAATTCCTGGAAATTTGGGGGTGGACAGGGACTTCAGTGAGGAACAATACCATAGATTCCATCCTCCCAAGCATCCATTTTCTCCAGGGGAACTGATCTCTGTAGTCTGGAGATGAGCTATAATTCCAGGGGATCCCCCACCTGGAGGCTGGCATCTCTGTGGGCCAAACCCCGAACCTGTGATTTTATCAGTTAGCGTAATTGTTGTTGGTATTATTAAAAATTTGGTCTAGCAAACATGTGAAATAAATAATGTCCAAAGACAGTTTCTGAGTACACTGTTTTCTTCTTTTTGTTTATATCAGGTTGTCATTATGGAAGTGCAAGGCCTCAAATCCTTAGCACCTAACCGCATTGTATACTGCACAATGGAAGTGGAGGGGGGAGAAAAACTGCAAACGGATCAGGCTGAGGCATCAAAACCAACGTAAGTCACTTCTCTACTGTTCTCATATGACTAAGCCCCATCCCCTGCTTCCAGCAGTGCTCAAGCCATGAGGAGGCAGAAGAAGGAAGGGAAGTTGCCTGCCTCCTACCCCATCCTTGGTTCCTTCGGCTGCGCAGAGGTGCAGCAGCCCCAGGAAGGCCTCCCACCCCATCCCCGGCTTCCTCCAGAGCACCCCCGCCTTTCTCTGCCCGTCTGCCAAGGTGGGGGGGCAGAGAAAGCCCTGTGGAGCACCCCCCGCCACTTTCTCTGTGCGTCTGCCAAGGCGTGAGTGCAGAGAAAGCCCTCCAGAGCGCCCCCTGCCGCTTTCTCTGCCCGTCCGCCAAGGCGGGAGTGCAGAGAAAGCCCTCCAGAGCGCCCCCTGCCGCTTTCTCTGGCTGTCCGCCGAGGCTGGTGTGTAGAGAAAGCCCTCCAGAGTGCCCCCTGCCACTTTCTCTGCCCATCCGCAGAGGCGGGTGTGTAGAGAAAGCTCTCCAGAGCGCCCCCCACCACTTTCTCTGCCCGTCCGCAGAGGTGGGTGTGTAGAGAAAGCCCTCCAGAGCGCCCCCTGCCGCTTTCTCTGCCTGTCCACCGAGGCGGGTGTGTAGAGAAAGCCCTCCAGAGTGCCCCCTGCCACTTTCTCTGCCCATCCGCAGAGGCACATGCAGCAAGCCCCGCCCCCAGCAGCCCTCAATTGGGCAAGGACTCAAAGTGGGAAGCAGCATCTGCTGCCTGTGCTTGCCACCACCGCTACCAACAACCCGAAGGCAGAGTAAGGTGCTTCTGACCAACACAGCTACCCTCCTGAATCTACCATGCTGTGCATGTTTTCCATCTGCAAGGAGTTTTTGGCCAAGTAGAGCTGTTCCAAAAATCAGTCTGCAGTGCTGCGGTCCATTTTACCCCCTTGTTCTCTTCAGTTAATCATTATATTGCCTAAATCTCTAAACCCCATTAAGCAGGCACAAGGTTGCAGCTGTAGTTTCACTGGCATGCAAAGAGTGTATGAGAAAAGAGTGTATGAGAAAAGCCTGCTTCCCAAATTGTTCCTCCAGGTAGGCCCGCCAGCTCTGAGTTGGGAAACACCTGGAGATTTTTGGGGTGGAGCCTGAGCGGTGGGTGTTTCCTTCTGACACACTTCTGGTGATGTCAGGGTGTGTGGCACATGCAAATAAGTTATGCTAATGAAGTATGCTAATGAGCTCCTGCACCTCTTTTTCTACGAAATGACCCGTCTCTTATCCTTCTCCATCCTTGTTACAGACAGAAAGAGCGCACAGTTAATCTCCTCTGACTTTTAAATAGAAAATATATCTTCCCATTCATGAATTAGCAGGTTCCTAAGCCGTGTGTCACCAAAGTATTACAGCATGCTCTCTTCCCTCATTGAAGTTAGTCAGACATATCGAAAGTACTCAATATTAAGTATACGCTTAAATTGCTTTCTGAAATGAAAACCAGCAGACACACGACTAGCACAAATTCACACTGATTCTGTGTTCTTTCTGTTAAAAAAGTATTTCTTCTTACCCTGCATAATTAATTTCTGAAATTCACGGCCATAAAATATGAGGTCAGTTCATAGATAAAATTCCTGACCCTCCAAGAAACGGCATGTGCTACAGGCTTCTGCATTCTCATCTCTCCCACTCTCCTCTTGTTTGCTGTTGCTAAGTTCATATATAAAATGAAACTTTATTTTAACTGTGGTTCTTTTGCGAAACTCAAATGCATCTCACAGAGGATCCTTCCAATCCAGTTTGCCTTGTCAAATGCTAGGTTTGTCTGTCGCCTTTGGTTTGTTGTTGTTTTTTTCTGCGGAGACTGGGCTGGTATCCTGGCCTTCGTTGCGATGAGGGTGGGATCTGAGGACAAGTTAGAACTCAACCGGGATGTTTGCATTCATACATCATGCAAAATATCATTAAGACTAGCTGTGATTAATATACCAATTTCAAGCCATGGTTTCATACCTTAGCTTCATGTTCTCTAACCATAATTCTGATGCTAGATGGGTGGCAACCTGAGACAGGGCCTTCTTGATCATGGTGGCAAAACCTTGGCGCTCCCTGCTCAGGGAGATTCCATCTGCCTCCTCCTATTGTCGCTTTCTGCCAGCGGGTGAAGACTTTTTTTGTTCTCTCTCTGTAGGGTTGCCAGCTCTGGGTTGGGAAATACCTGGAGATTTTGGGGGGGTGGAACCTGGGGAAGGCAAGGTTTGGGGAGGGTGTAATGCCATAGAATCCACCCTGCAAAGCAGCCATGTTTTTAATGTTGCAGTGATTTAATGCTTGATGTTTACTGCCTTGGGAACCCTGTTTGGGTGGAAAGGCGGCATTGAAATGTTTTAAGTAAATAAATAGAGATAATGATTGAAGTTGCCTGCATTTTGATGAGTATGCTAACCACAGTGAGATTTAACCATGGTTTTGTGTGACATATGTACTGCGCTTGTGGTTTCCTCCCCTCCATGTTTATTCACAAACCATAATTAGCAATTTGTTTTTATCAGTAAATTGTGCTGACTCCTATTTAAGCAAACCACAGTATGTTTGAAATTAGAAATGCAAAAATTGGAAGTACAAATACAAATAACAACTAAAGTGAGTTTACCAAGGCTTAGGCAGGGCAGGGTAGAAGGGAATATAAGCATAATAGATTTGTGTGGAATAAGCCAGAATGTTGACTTCTGACATATGTGACTTTAAAGGGGGATCAGACAAATTCATAGGCTATTAGCCATGACAGATAAATGATACATCCAGATTCATAAGTACTGAGGTAGGGAATAAAAGCGGGGGAAGACTTGCTTGCATAGTTCCTGGTTTGGCCACTAAAATGGAATGCTAGACTGGGTAGACTTTTGCTATCTTCCAGCAGGACTTGTTATATTTTCGATATTCTATGAAAACTACTTTATTGTACTCATAACTGTGACCAGAAAACTATTCATTTATCTCCTATGATTACAACTGTTTCCTTCCTCCTTCCCAGAACAGTGTGGTGATGCATTTTATGTGGCTACCACTCCTTTATCCACATATGGGAAAACATCATGTGGGAATTAGTAATCCATCTGTGTTAGACTATGCCCGGGTTGCTGCTGCCACACACACACTCAACTCTGCCACCACTCAGTAGGTCTGTGGAGGGGGAAATAACAGAAAATATGCCATCACGTTGGCAGAATGACCTCATTTCTGGGGTGAACCCAGAAGTGATGTCACGTTCTCTAGGATTCAGAGGATTCTGCTGAATCCTACAGTCGCATGATGCCATTTGTGAGTCCAACCCAGAAATTATGTCATGCCATCAATGTGACAGCCCCCCCTATACCCCATCCCCCAATCTCCCGCTGGCTGCCAGCTGACAACCCTAGCAATGCAGGGCTTGAACCAGCTGCTCTGAAGGCCATTCACTATATCACTGCTGTTCAGAAGAGACAACTGCTAGAACTTCAGGCCATGTGGTAAAAAGGAACTTCTGACTAGCACTGCACTTAGATAGGAAAACAGGTGACTGTTTGGAAGTATGGCAGACAGGGCTACATCTGTCCCCATTTTTCTCCTCTTAGCCAATTCCTTTTTCATTCTCTGGCTGAGGTGGAGATGCCAGAAACAACTGATCTGGGCCCTAGGAAACCTCAGAGGGAGAAGGGATCAGATTGAGGTCTGTATAGCAAAATTTCTGGAAATCTAGGTTGGAAACCCTTATAGAGATGTGTCTATTTTGCCCTCACATGGTAGAGTGGCTGTTTCTGGCTGAATCTCTGTGACTCTTTTCAAACTGCCTTTGTATTCCATTTTAGTAACTGGTTGCTAATGGATTTTGTCTGTTATTTCAGACAGACCTGATTTAGTACCCGGCTGCTAGAAGAATTTATTTTCCTGTTCATACAAACCCACTTGCGTTGGGTTAGCAAAGCGTGGTTAAGCCGCTTTTGAGGGAAACTGCTTTTTTCCATTTTCAATCCCTTTGTTGTACTTCTGAATCACTGTGGTGTGCTGTTTAAAATGTCCATGGTGCTTCCTATAATGCCACTTTCCCCCCACCCTTTTTTGCCATGCAATCTTTCTCAGAATTAAAAAAAACATTCTAAGGTGAGAGCTATAGCTCTAAACCACTATAGCACTGAAGTGCTATAGCAGCACCATTGGGATGCATTGACTCCATTGAGTCAGTGCATCTCCATGGTTGTAGCACTCAGAATGTTAAATAAAAGTTCAAGAAAGATTGTGCTAAGGAAAAGGGTGTGTGTGAGGGGGGAAAGGGGTACTGTTTGAAATGACAATAGCGCTTCAGAGATGGCTCATTAATGGAAGGAAATTCGCTGTATAAAACCCCTGTCTCTGTATTGCTTTACTCGAAATCAGACCAACAATGAATAACACCCAGTTTAGAATGGTAATGTGGAAAGGGTCTCTCTCTCTCTCTCTCTCTCTCTCTCTCTCTCTCTCTCTCTCTCTGTAATGACTTAACCCTTAGTATGTTTCACTAAGTTCTGCTTTTGTTTACCACTGGACTTTTTCAGTATATATGAGCACAAAATGGATTCAGTGCCAGGGCAGGGGAGAGGACAAGAGTGTTAATAGCATGCAACAGGCAGGTGTAATAAGCCTCAGTTATTTACCTCACAAGTGGCTAACATCCTGTGAACTAGCAAAGATTAACAAGACAGTTCATTATCAAATCGTTAGGCTCTCTGTGTTGTTAAGTTTAACTGGTGGCAAGGCAGAGCTGTGTGGGTGTTTGTCCTCTAATAGTCACAAACTAACACAGTACCAGTTAGAGGACAGTGGCAGTTTATTGCGTTTGGGGTTTCCCCACCAAAAATAGAAATGGCCTCAGGATTGCACTCAAACACACACCTGTAACTATAAAAGAGAAATAATGACCCACACAAACCCATGCCAAATGCAGTACGTCTCATGGGTCAAAAAGTTGGGCAGAGGAGAACAGTCTTTTAACAACATTTTCGTAATGGAGAGGGTAGTTAAAAATGGGAGGTAATAGCCCTTTGCTCGGCATCACTACTACCTCCTGAGTATTAATCCAGAATGCACTAAGAATAAATATAGGTAGCACATTAAAGTAAAAATCGCTGGGTGATGATCTTTCCCTGCAAATCTCAGGGTCAACCCCATTTAGTCTGTCTTACATTTGCCGCTTTAACCTACTTTTTAACATAAAAGAGCTTATCTATGGGAAAATTACATGAAGAGGTATCATGTTCTTTTCAAAAGTAATCATGTGTAGTTTCTCTAAACAAAGATATTAAAATTCCACATTTTGAAGATATACTTTAAAACATCTCTGTATATACATAAGTAGCTTGACAGATATTCCTCCAATTTCATTCTCCTTTGATGCTGGAGGAATGAGCTTTCTGTGTGTTCTCACTTTTGAAACCATTATCATGTACAATGGACAAGGAAGAAACCATCATCCAGGAATGTCTCACCTTCAGCACTGTGCTCTCTATAATCACCTGGTATCCTAACAGCTACTCTAATCCAGTTTAAATCTGTCACCCTGTTCACATCTCTCAAAGCAAAATGGGCATTGTTTCCTGCCTAGTAATTCAATTTTGCTCTCAGATTTTGCAGTCTTCTTTTTCTCTGCTTCAGTGCAACAGGTGCAGTAAAGAGATTTTAAAGAGCCATCTTGGAGTCCTTCAGCTAAATCCTGGTTGTCATTTAGTCTGTCAATCAATACTGCATCTGTCTAGACAAGCTTTTAAGCTTGTGCTGTTCCTGGTTGCCTTTATTTCATTTAATGCTGCCCCTGAAATGTGCAAAAACCATAAATCTGGGGTGAGTATCAAGGGTCCAGTTATTCAAAATCCTACTTCAAAAAAGGGGGCAGCCATATTTCAGAAAATGATCAGGCATAAACCAGGAAATTGTCGTTGTTTTCATACTGATTCCAAGCAGCAAAACATAATCTCATGATTTCTGCATTCCCGTTACCTTGTATACTTTTCATGTTAACAGGGGTAGTCTTAGCCACTCCAGGACAGCTGCCCTGGATCTGGCACTGGGGTCACTGCACTGGAAACCCCCACTGCCCTGCAACCAGCTGTTCCATCTGCTGCCCTGAAGTTACAGAACCACAAAGTTGAAGCTGATGATCCCCTGTGCTGCCTGAGACACAAAAAATGCAGAGGGAGGGCAATCAGTTGTAGGGTGCTCGGGGGGGGGGGCACCTCCCTGCAGCAGACCATCTCCTACCCATTGCCTTACTAGTTCTGGGGCTCCATCCTTGAGCTTTTTCTGGGGGGCTAGAATGTCCCAACACCACACCTGCACGTTAAGCTGTCTGCATCCTTGCAGTATTTTAACCTTTATGCACCAGTCTCTGATCCCACCTTGCATCTCTCAAATACGTATTTGTATGCTGTGCAGTAATTCAGTGGTTTTATGTTCTGAAAACTTAAAAATCCTATCATGTAGCCTGCCTTAACAACACTGTGCATACAGATTTTCCAGATTCTGATAAGGTGGTAGCCCTTAGCATTCCCTAAAATTAAAAAAGAGAGAAATCTTTCGGGGGTTCTGAATCATGTAATGCACTGGATTACTTGAGGGAGGGGCTGACGTGGAAGACAGATTCCAAGGAGCACTGATTTCCTTCAGACCAAACTAAGACCCAGGTCCAAATGGCACGTATTCCATTGTGGGTTGCCAACCTACAGGTGGTGGCTGGAGATCTTCTGGTATTTCAACTGATCTCCGATCAACAAATGGCTGCTTTGGAAGGTGAACTCTATGGCATTGTACCCGGCTAAAGTCCCTTCCCTCCCTAAACCTTGCCCTTTTCATACTCCACCCCTAAAATCTCCAGGAATTTCCCAACCCAGGATTGGCAACCCTAATTCCATCCCATTGTGTATAATGTCATCTCTCTTGCACTGAATATACAAAGCTGGGGGGGGGGGCGGGGTCTGAATCAGTGCCTTAAGTTGCTATTAAGCCAGTAAGGAAAGAGTTAAACCCAAGTACTAAGGCCCTAATCCAAATTGCCATCCTCTACAACTCCTTCAAAAAAATAGAATAAAGACATCTTCAGATCTAACCATAGATCCTTGTTTAAGTATATCCCAAGTAAAATAACTAAGGTTAAGCTGCTTTTTGTAGATAGTCATTCTTGGTAAACATTTCAGAATAAGATTTATGATAAATTCATGGTTTTCAAAAATTCACAAAATTGGGGGGGGGGGGGCACACCAACATCCAGTCTCTTTTCATCCATAAAGAAACCCCAGGACTACTGGGGAGATGGAGACTTACACATAGAATCATAGAGTTGGAAGGGACTCCAGGGTCCAGCCCCCTGCACAATTCAGGAATTTCACAAATACCTCCTCCTGCACACCCACAGTGATCACTGTTCCATGCCCAGAAACTGACAAAAAACTTTCAGGATCCCTGGCTAAGCTGGCCTGTAGAAAAATTGCTTCCTAACTCCAAAGTGGCAATCAGCATTTCCTTGGGTGTGTAAGAAAGGGCCACAAGAACTAAGCACTGAGGCAACCCTGCGTGCCCTCCCTCTCATTATCTGCCTAAGTTCACACAATCCGCATCGCTGTCAGATGGCCATCTAGCCTCTGTTTGAAAACCTCCAAAGAAGGAGCACCCACCACCTCCTCAGGAAACCTGTTCCCCTGAGGAGAAGTTCTTCCTAATGTTTAGCCGAAAACTCTTCTGATTTAATTTCAACCCGTTCGTTCTGGTCCAACCTTCTGGGGCAACAGAAAACAACTCCGTACCATCCTCTATATGACAGCCCTTCAAGTACTTGAAGATGGTTATCATATCACCTCTCAGTCATGTCCTCTCCAGGCTAAACATACCCACCTCCTTCAACCTTTCTTCATACGACTTGGTCTCACCAGACCCCTCACCATCTTTGTTGCCCTCCTATGGACACATTTCAGCTTTTCTATATCTTTCTTAAATTGTAGTGCCCAAAACTGAACACAATACTCCAGGTGAGGTCTAACCAGAGCAGAGTAAAGTGATACCATCTCTTCAAGTGATCTGGACACTATACTTCTGTTGATACAGCCCAAAATGACATTTGCCTTTTTATCCACCACATCACACTGCTGACTCATGTTCAGTATATGGTCTACTAAGACCCCTAGATCCTTTTCACACATACTACTGCCAGACAAGTCTCCCACAATCTATTATTATGCATTTCATTTTTCCTACCTAAATGCAGATCTTTACATTTATCCCCATTGAAATTCATTTTATTTGTTTTATCCCAGTTTTCCAGACTGTCAAGATAATCCTGTATTCTGACTCTGTCTTCTACAGTATTTGCTACCCCTACCAATTTATTATCATCTGCAAATTTAATAAGCATTCCTTCTATCCCTTCATTCAAATAATTGATAAAGATGTTTAACAAAACAAGTCCCAGGACAGATGCTTGAGGCACTGCACTTCTCAGTCCTCTCCAAGAGAATGAGGAACCATTCACAAGCACTCTTTGGGTGCGATCTGTCAACCAGTTACAGATCCACCTAACAGTCATAGGATCCAAACCACATTTTTCCAATTTGTCAACAAGAATACTATCTGCTGCTACTATTGCACTGCCACCGCCATACAAATTGCTTTTAGTAATTATGTTGTGTTTTATGTTGTTATTTATACTGCTGTTTTTATCTGTTGTAATTTTATGTAAGCCACCCTGGGGTACAAATGGAATAAATAAATAAATATTGGAGAATCAGGATGACTGGTGAGCACTGAGGTCTTCTTTAGTCATTGTGTGGTTCCATCTTCACCTCAGGGCTTTCTTTCATTTTTTTATCCCCCTTTCGCTTTCTCCCTCCATCTTCCCCTCTCCCCGGAACTTTCTTTATTTCTTTTTATTGCAATTGTTCAGTGAGAAACAAGCTTTCGTGATTTTTTACAGGAAAATGTTTTTTTTAAAAAAAAAAAAAAACAGTTGCCCTCACTAAAAAAACCTTTTTAATGTGGGAAGCTAGAGAGAAATTTTAATAACATGAACATCACCAAGAATGTTTGCCAGGGAGAGTAGAGACTATTCTGACCTTGATAGACCAATGATCTTACTTGCCATAAGGCTGCTTCATGTGTTCATCATGGAATAAAATGAAGCAGGGTAGGTGTGAGAGATGCCATGGAGTCTGTGACCTGACCAGCTGTTGCTATGAGCTTCTTTTGGAAGACAGAGAGGGAGCTTTGTTCTGGTCTTAGAGTCCAGGGAGATGGGCTGTTGCATGTGTACAGGAATAGAAGGCCATCACCTTCTTCTCCAGGCTTGCTTGTCTTCCAGTAGCTGGGCCATGCTTCTCACCAAAGTACAAACCTTGACAAACCAATGACCAGATTCTGAAGAAGGCAGTTTCATGTTTTCGATGGGGTTTCCATGAAATTCTTTTGCAAAGCGAGGATGGAAGTATTGTGTTTGGCTCTCCTTCCTTCAGCACCATGTTGGATTTGGCTCCACCTTCTGTGGCAGCTATTGGGGGGGGGCTTAACCACCCCCTCTCAAAAGGTGACCACAGGCTCAAAAAGGTTGCGGGGTAGGGCGGGGTAGAAATACCTGAATAAATAAATAAATAAATAAATAAATAAATAAATAAATAAAAATGCTGCTATATCATCAGTTTTCCATTTTGCATGGTTTCAGAGGGTAGTTCTATTGGTCTGAGGTAAATTTGGGTCCAGTAGCACCTTAGAGACCAACAAGATTTTGAGGGTATATGTTTTTGGGAATCAAAGCTCCCTTCATCTGATGCACATTGGTAACTTATGGGGGGGGGATAAAGAAGAAGAAGAAGAAGAGATTGGATTTATACCCCACCCTTCACTTGGAGTCTCAGAGCGGCTTACAAAGTCCTTTCCCTTCCCCGACCCACAACAGACACCCTGTGAGGTGGGTGGGGCTGAGAGAACTCTGACACAAACTGCTCTTTTTCAAGGACAGCTGTGCCAGAGCTTGTGACTGACCCAAGGTCACATCAGCAGGTGCAAGTGGAGGAGTGGGGAATCAAACCCGGTTCTCCCAGATTAGAGTCCGCACACTTAACCACTACACCAAACTGGCTCTCTGGCTGAAAGACTGAAAACTGCAACAAATTTTGTATGCTTCACACTGGAAATTAATTGTAGGAACTTATCCAGTTAATTTGGAAGGCAGACAAAGTAGACTGTAGAGTAGAACTATAATGAAACTACGCAGAACTATAATGAAATGGAATGAGACACATTTGCTGATCCCTAATTTTGATATCCTTATCTGTTCAGATAATCCAAATTCCTCCTGGGGCCATAATACCATTTTTAGAATGGAGATTATCAGAAACAAGTCATTGTTAATTATTTATATTTTTAAAAAATTAATAGGATGGGATATCTTATTTTCCCATAGATTTTTATTACTACAGGGTAGTCCAAACCTAAGCCCCTTGCAGATAATTTGTATCCTATGCCCATGGACAAGAAAGACACAACTCCAAAGAGCTGAGAACATAGCAATAGCATGGAGCTCCTAATATCCTGCTGCAACCCTCAGATCACAGAGCAGCATGCTGACTATTTTCTCATGCTAGCCATATATGGAAGCAGCTACCTAACCAAGACATAGTGACATCAGCATGCCTACCTGACATCAACCTGTCCCTACCCACACAAAGAGCACAATAACCAGGGGTCATTTCATAGAAAAAGAGGTGCTGGAGCTCATTAGCATAACGCATTAGCATAACTTATTTGCATATGCCACACCCCCTGACATCACTGGAAGTGTGTCAGAAGGCAACACCCACAGCTCAGGCTCCACTGGACTGTTTTGGATTCCTAGCTTTGGGGGGGAGGGACATGCAGATCTGTCCTCGCAGAGGAGGGAGAGCTTGTACCTGAATAAAACTTGGTCTTAAAGCTGCCACTGGACTATTTTGGACCAGGAGGCCGGGGGGGGGGGGGCTCTGCAGCTTACCTGGCTGCTTCTTGATCTGACTGAGGGCTGCTGGGAGCAGGGGGTGGGGCTTGTTGCATGTTCCCACCCCCTGGGCTCTTTACTGCCGGCGCTCCGCTCCTGTGCGCTCCTGCAGAAAATGACCCCTGACAATAACTAAAGGAACAAAAGGAATGCAGTATCCTGCACTGTAAAGAGGACTGTGGCTTGGCTTTATCAGATGAAGCTTTTAAGGAACACACTCCAGGGAATATGTTGTCGCAACACTCCAGGGAGCTCTGTAGATGTGGCTTCAAGACCCTACCTGCAACCATGTTACTTTGTTTCAGGCTTTTGTTTCTATTAATTCTGCATAAACCGCTAGACAGCAGTATGGGGTAGTAGCCACACTGCCAGCTACCACACACATCCAACTCAAGCATAGGACATTACTGGAGATTTGGGGATAGTTTCTGAGAAGGGTGGCATTTGGGGAAGGGATGGAGCTTAGTGGGGATTTGATAACACATCTTTTGACAGCACATCCATGTCATGGGTTAGCTCTAGGAATGGGCAGAAACTGGCTGACAAACTAAAGTTTATCATGAATTTGGGCTGGTTTGTGGTTCATGAAGCAATGTTCATAAACTGAATAACCATCACGAACTTTCACAAATTTTGATGCAGTGCATAGTACTTCACGAAAAACAGCTAAGTTGTTTGGTTTAAATGGCTGGGAACCATTTAAACCACTGCTTTCTGCTCCCTGTGGAAACACGTGGGGAGCAGAAAACAGAGGTTTTAATGGCTCTCAGCCATTTCACCCCTTCTTCTTTTCTTTTTTTTTTTGCAGCCGCTGTGAGCAGAAAGCAGGGAGTGAAATGGCTCAGAGCCATTTAAATCACTGCTTTTTGCTTGCCACCTCAGCAAACAGAAAGCAGGGGAGGCGGGAGCACACTTTATTCAGCACTTCTCTGGATATCCTCCAGGCCCCCAGTAGAGGTCAGTCACCAGAGGTCGCCATGACTTCCAGGTGCACACACACTCACACATGCACATATATTAAAAAAAAACGCAAGGTTCTAAGCTTAC
Organism: Gekko japonicus; assembly: GCF_001447785.1. NCBI lineage: Eukaryota > Metazoa > Chordata > Lepidosauria > Squamata > Gekkonidae > Gekko > Gekko japonicus. The sequence continues at coordinate 341,244 of NW_015163113.1, read as the reverse complement.
TTGAGTGTTGGCTGAAATCAAGCCCATAATTACTTACTCATAGCAGGATAAGTGCTCTGTGTGCTTTAAAGGCCTGTTTAATTAGAAATTCAAAAGTCTCTTTTGATGCTTATTTCCAATTTATTGTTACACATTTTAAAAGCCTCACTGAGAATGCCTATTTTTTTATGTTTGATTAGAACATCAGCTCTCATGGAACATCTGTCAGCAAGCTGTGTGCATGCCCTTTGATTGGGATTAACTGATCACATTTGCATTTCAGCTTTGTGTTTGTTGTTGTTTTATTTATTATGAATCTGAAAAGCAGCTGAAATGTAAAAAAAAGAAAAAGAAAAATCCTTGTTTCCTGGCACAGCAGAACTGAAGAGGCATCTAATTACCAATGTTCCCTGAAGGAAAGACTTGACAGTTTAGAGTCAAAAGCCTCCCCAAGATTTACCTTCCCTGTTATTTCAAGGAAAGGGGGGGGGGGGAATAGCTTCATTTGAACAGCCCTCATGGGGAAAGACCCTGTCATGTCAAGTTTCTTCTTTCTTCATAGAAACTACATTCTGTAATGATCCTCCATATCTTTTTTGGTTGCTGAAAATGATAAATGTACTTGAGAACCACTTTTGCATTCACTGGTTCTGCTTTACCACCTTTGTTTTAAAGGTAAAGGTTCCCTTGCTCGAAAGCCAGTCGAATCTGACTCTAGGGTTGCGGTGCTCATCTCCGCCTCAAAGCCGAAGAGCCAGCGCTGTCCAAAGACATTTCCATGGTCATGTTGCTGACATGACTAAACACCAAGGCGCACGGAACGCTGTTACCTTCCCACCGAAGTGATACCTATTTATCTACTTGCAATTTCTTCCTTTCGAACTGCTAGGTTGGCAGGAGCTGGAACTAGAGACGGGAGCTCACTCCATCATGCGGCACACTCGGGTCTCGAACTGCTGAACTACCGACCTTCCACAGCCTGCAGTTCAGCGTCTTAACCACTTGAGCCACCGCACCTTTGTTTTAGCTTTGTGGTAAAGAGAAGGCTAGATTGCTGCTGTTCAAATCGTCAGGACTGAAGACTTTTCAGTCACACAACAAAGAACAATATAGGTTTTATCTTTAGTTCTGAGTCATCACCATATTTTACACAAAAACCCAAGAGAGGTAGTCTCTCTATGGATTTACAGACACATGCCACCAGAACCTTCCACTATGATCCCCTTCCAGTCCAAGAGGAGGCTCAGACTCTTGACTGGCTTTTGGGACTTATCACAAGAATATTCTTAGCAAGGTAGCAACAGTTGGCAAAGCAGTTCAAGCACAGGATTTAAGGCTTGGAGTCAAAGGTACATCCATCAGACACAGTATTAAAACAGAATAAAGTTTATTAGCAGAAACTTGTAATCAGACTATAGGAGATTAGAAAAATAAGAAAGGCTATGCAAGTTTGTTGCCTAACTATACAATAGGGTATATTTACCAACAAGAAGAAGGGTCAATAGTCCAAGGCGGTCCATTTTAACAAAGTCCACTTAAGTTTCATCTTTGTGCCAGTATGCAGCCATGTGTTGAGCTGCAACCCAGGATCCTTTGTCTGCCAGCCACATGGCAGAAACAAAGCATGTCAGAATAAGCCCACAGACAGTAGATAGCAAGAACAGATTTGCAAGCAGAAAATCTGAGCTCGTGTCTTTGGGTTCAGACTAATAAGGGCCAATTTCAGGATTCAAATGACCCGGGCCAGGAGCCAATGAACACGATCTGAAATTGTCCAAGTGTCTTGAGTGGTCAGTAGTATTGAAGCCACACCTGCAGAATGTGATCCCAAGCTCTAACCACTCCCTCTAACCACTCCTCCATGTGGTACGTGACTCCTGGCAGCTAGGCCTAACTAGGCTCCAGTAGGTCTGCCAGAAGTGTGAAACATGTGTCGTTATATGACAGGGCAATTGAGCAAATGGTCAGGCATAGGAAGCTAGAACACCAGGGGGTGAGAGCAAAAGGCATTCCAAGGGGAAACATGATGCTACATAACATTCAAAGGGAGACATGAGGCCTACAGGAATTAATATTTCTATACACCATGGATGATTAAAAATTAGATTCTGATATAACTTCTTTAACAAAGCCTTTCTTGAACCAGTGTAGAGTGCTTACAGTCATACTGCCTCTCCCTTCTGTTCACTTGCAGTGTTTTTTTCAAATGTCCTGTTCTCAAGAAGGGCTTCCAAGGAATTCCTGTGTATCTGCCACAGCCCACCTCCACAGTTTTCAAATAACTCTGGGATGCATTGACCCTAGACTTCTATTCCAGTTTGTTGGGCCTATGAACAGAGACTAGAGACTGTGCCACAACAATTTGTGGTAGTCGTTTGTTTAGAAAAATTTTATGCCACCCCTCCAGGAAGTGGCTTACAAAAAAATAATAAAAACAAAACATTAAAATATATCAATTAAAACCCAGTATTGAAAAACCTAGCCCAGCAGAAAACAATTCAGAGAGCTATGTGTGGTGTAATATGTGTGCTATGTGTGGTGTAGAGAGCCAGTTTGGTGTAGTGGTTAAGTGCGCGGACTCTAATTTGGGAGAACCGGGTTTGATTCCCCACTCCTCCACTTGCACCTGCCACCAGGCCCAACACCCTGCTGCCAAACAGCTGTCCAGCAGGGGGGGACTTACCCGGATAGACCCAGTCAATGTTGCAGTGACTTGTCTGAGTCACTTCTGATGTGACCCAGATGTGACATCATCACATCAGTGACGTTGGGGTGACACTGATATTTGTTTGTTTGTTTGTTTTATTAGATTTCTATCCCGCAAACGGGCTCAGGGCGGCTTACATTTAACGGCACTATATGCCGAGATACATTAAACATATAAAACCAGATAAAAACAAGATAAAACAATCATACTATTACAATTAAAGTGCTTATAGAATTGATCTTCCAATCGTGTTAAAGATGGCATCCTGTAAAGATGACACAAGTCCCAATTCAGTCGTATCTGCCTCGTATTTGGGAAATAGAAGCCAAACAGAAGCCAAATTTACCACAGAGATTTATTCCAAATACCAGAACTTTGCCCTGACCTCACTATGTGATAACGTCACTGCCAGGTCACGTCAGAAGTGATGTAGACACATTGCTGCGATGTAGGATGGGCCTCCCTCCTGCACCCAGTAAGTCTCCCCCATCCCCTGACAGTTGCCAGAGGGACCTGGCAACCCTAGGCCAGTCACAGTTCTCTCAGAACTCTCTCAGCTCCACCTACCTCACAAGGTGTTTGTTGTGGGGAGACTGGAAGGGGAAGCAATTGCAAGGTGCTTTGAGACTCCTTAGCATAGAGAAAAGCTGGGTATAAAAACCTTCTCTTCTTCTTCCATAAAAACAGGCCACAGCTTAGAGTAACCGTTTCCAGCCCAAAATAGCATTAAAAATCAACCCCTTAATTAAAAATCCTGGGTAAAGAGAAACATAATTGTTTAGCACCTACACAAAAGCAACGTAGGTGCCAGGCAAGCCTGAAGGGGAAAAGCATTCCAAAAGCAAGATAGGTAAAGGTAAAGCTTCCCTTGCTCGAAAGCCAGTCGAATCTGACTCTAGGGTTGCGGTGCTCATCTCCGTTTCAAAGCCGAAGAGCCAGCGCTGTCTGAAGACGTTTCCGTGGCCATGTGGCCGGCATGACTAAACACCAAGGCGCACAGAACGCTGATACCAGTACTGAAACAGCCCTGTCTCAAGTAGCCATCTGCCTCACTTGTGAAGCTGGGGGCACAAAGGGCAGATCTTGTGAGGCAGATCTTAACTGCCAAGCTGGACAATATGGAAAGAGGTGGTTTTTCAAGTACTCTGCCCCTAAGCCAATTAGGGCTTTAAAGGCAAGAACCAGCACTTTAAATTTTGCCTAGCAACAAATGGGCAGCCAGTGCAGATCTTTCAGCACTGGGGCAATACAGTCCCTGTGTCCTGCTCCTGACAATACCCTGGCAGCTGCATTTTGGAGAAATTGAAATTTCCAGACCATTTTCAAAGGCATAAAATGCATTACAGTGTGAAGAAATATTTATTGTTGTGGATCTGGTGATTACAACAGCTGCTTTTCTTAGAATCCGCAAAGTTCCTAGGAACATAGTTTGCCTTATATCCACAGTACTAGCTGGTTATCTTTGACATCTCCCCCCTCTTCCTTTCTAGGTGATTAATATAGAATGGAAAGCCTCTGGATATAACCATGTCACTTTTATGTACTGTGCCTAGCCGGCTTAAATAATGTTTGGTAGCAGCATCAGCAATCTTAGAATGCTGTCACAAATGCAGGGGCTTAAAAAGTATTCCTGTCAAAGCGGCAATTCTGACTTTGAAACACCTTCCTCTAGACTATCAAGCCATGTCTACCCTCTTCCTCCCTCCACACAGTGCCGGATTTACGCATATGCTAAATAAGCTACAGCTTAGGGCCTCGCAATCTGCTGGGGCCTCGAATAAAAACACAATATAAAAAATGATTTCAAATATTAAAAAGGCGTATATATTTTAAATTTTTCTGAGACCACCTGATGTAATTTAAAACAGTAGGGGGCCTCTGGGTTTTGTATAGCTTAGGGCCTCAGCAAGTCTAAATCCGGCCCTGCCTCCACATAAAACCTTTTGTGTGTGTGTTAAATTCTGTCGAGTCACTTTTAACTTATGGCAACCCTATCAATTGATGACCTCCAAAACATTCTATTGTTAACAGCCTTGCTGTGGCTTCCTTGATGAAGTCAATCCACCTTGTGTTGGGTCTTCCTCTTTTCCCAGTCCAGTTACCTTTATTGGCATGTAACCCTTGCAAACCCATATACAAAAAAATCCCCACCACCAACAACAACCACAACATAGAATAATACTTGCAAAATACAGAAGCAAGGAATTACCAAGTAAGTATACCCATCAATTAAATAAAGGGCGAATAGAAATGGCACCAAAAAGAAATTTAGCAACAGTTTCTGTTATCTCAAGGTTTGTCCTCTTTTCATGCTCCCTTATCGTTTTCCAGTGAGTCTCATCTTCTCATAAGGTGACCAAACCACAATAGCCTCAGTTTAGTCATTTTAGCTTCTGGGACCCACTTGTTTGTCTTTTTTTCCGGTCCACAGTATCTGTAAAATTCTCCTCCAACACCGTATTTCAATTGAATCGACTCTCTTCCTGTCAGCTTTCTTCGTTGTTCAACTTTCACACCCTGTCTGTCTGTGGGAGGCAAAGAAACTAATGCTAACTATATTTTCAAATCAAATCATCACTATTATTTGATTTCATTCCCTTGTCCCTTCCAGTTGTAATACAATGCCATTATCTCAGAATTTTAATTCTAGAAAAAACTCAAGCGATACTTAAACACATGAACTTTTTTTAGTAACATCTAGTACATTTTAAATTATCAGTGTTGCAGTAATGTTTTCTCACGGCTGTAGGATGTGTTCCTGTACCAAAACCAAGTGCGTAAAGAAATTCACTAGAGACTATGGTTATTTTAGGGGTGCAGTTAGATGTGGCTACAGGGGGAACATGGAAGAAGATCTAAAGCTCTCTATTGCCACCTAGTAGCTCAATAGTAACATGGCATTTAGTTGGCAAGGATTAGTGTCATTGTACAGTGTGTGTGTGTGTGTGTTACTTTGTGTGCAATGCACCAACAGTTCAATGAACAGTTAAGCTGGAAATGAGTTATATACCAAGACACTTAAGTTTCTTTGCTTTAAAGGTCACAATTCTTTCAACTTCTCTAGACATTCCTTCAAGATGAGGCCTGCAATTAATTGGTATGGAAGCAAGGCAGTAGAGATAAACATAGCACAGATAAGCACCAATGAGGCTTAAAGCAGGCCTTCTCCAGCAAACCGTGATAGGATAACTCTACCCCTTCCCCATGGGTAGGCCATGCTGTGGAAAGAATTATTTTAAGTATTTCTTAGGTACTCCAGAAAGACTGTTCTTGTGTGGGTTTGGGTCTCCTGTCTAGGGTTGCCAGGTCCCCTTACCTTGACCCATTACTTTGACATTTTGGGCCACTTCTGGTAAAATCAGAAGTGACCACAACTGAAAGTTCTGCCCCCAATGCAGCCATTTGAGTGGTCCCTTTAAGCGACCACTCCCTAGGGGGAACCACTCAAATGGCTGCATTGGGGGCGGCACTTCCAGTTTTTCAGGCCATTTCCAGTTTTACTGGAAGTGGCCTGAAAAGCATTATTTTGTGGTAGGATTCCCCCTCCACTGGCCAACTGGCTGGCAGCAGAGAAGCCCGCTCTAAATAAGGGGATCCCCCGCCTGGGCAGGGGGGCTGGGATCCCTACTCCTGTCTCTCAAAGGAATTAAATCATTGGACAGCATTTCTCATATGATAATGGCTTTTTGCAAACTGGTTATGTGGAACACTGTCGCACAGATCAGTTATTACAGAAGAAATTTTCTTATGTCATGATTGCAATCCGTGTCAAGAAAAGTTTTTATGGACTGTTTGGACTGATGCCCCTAAAATATCAAAAAGTGCCTCTAAGACGCCAGTTCATTATAACACTCTGATGTTGTGAGCCACTAGAGCTAGAGATGCAATCAAGGGTAAACAGGCTTACTTTTGTGAATACCACTGCGACTGATGGGATCTGTGTACCAAGCAACAGGTTGCCAACTCTGAGTTGGGAAATTACTGGAGCTCTGGCCTGGTGGAAAACTCTTCCAGCTGAGATCCAAGCCCTGCAGGACCTAATGCAGTTCCACAGGGCCTTTAAAACAGAGTTGTTCTGCCAGGCCTATGGCTGAGGACAGCAACAGGTTCCATCTTTGATTGGCCTCCCCTCTCTCTCCTCTTTTTCTGCCTCCCCTTTTAGGCCAGACAGATTATGCATCACTCCCTTCTGAGTTTTATGCCATCTTTTAATTTTACTGTTAATGTATTTAATTGTATGTTATTAGGTATTTTATTGCATTTCTTGTACTATGTATTGGAATGTTTTTATCAAGATGTTACCCACTTTGAGCCTGGACACAGGGATAGTGGGATACAACTCTAATCAGTCAATCAATCATTTTACAGCAAGAAGAGTGTCAGTAAATTCACCATGGCCCCGGTCACACGGCAGAGTTGCCGTGGGAGAGGCACAGAAGGTGGGCAGATTATCCGGGCGTGATCACACCCCAACATCTGGGAAGTGGAGTGCACCCGTGGCTTACCGCCAACAATGTGGATTTAAAAACTAGTACCTCCAAGGTACTAGTAAACGTTTGCCATGGGCTGCCTCCAGACGCCCGTGGCGTGATCGCGCCGGCACGCAGCATTCCCCTCCGGTCCCTCGTTTACCTGCTGCCGCCGAGGGAAGGACCCGTGCTGTGCCACCGGCACGTCTGATCGCGTAATCACGGATCAAACTGCACCGGGGCAATTAACCACGCCTCCCCCCCCCCCCCGATATCCAGCCCGTGTGCCCGGGGCCCAGTAAGAACTACAGCCTGATATAGTTGCTCCCTCTGCATATCACTGGATATTGTCATTGTGATATAGCAGTCATTCATCATTGGATTGCGTGGTCCACTAGAAAATCCAGTGGTGAATGATTGCTAAGCTGCAATTTCCATGTATGTGTGGAGGCAGCCAGTGAGATCAAATACAGCCATACCATGTTTGTCACAAATACAGCAGACTTTTAAATGAATGGGGGGCCCATCCAGATCCATTGGTAATATCTCTAGCCTGGGTCAGAGCAGTTCAATAACCTGCCCATAGGAGTGGAAACATAAAGGGGTCACTGCTTGAGTTGTCAAGCTGATGTCCATATTATGTCTTGCCAGCACCTTATGTTTTAAGTACCATGACCTGGAGGGCCCAGGCTAGCCCAGTCTCATCAGATCTAGGGTTCCCAAGTCTTACCTCAGTTTTAGAGGGGGAGTCCCAGGCCCCATTCATAGAGTTTTCCCTCAAATGATAGAGCGTCCCCCCGCAACGTGCCCAGCGTGTTGACGTCACCTCTGGGTGACATCATCACACCGGGCACATTTCCGCGATCCCAGCATTTTGGGGGTGGGGTTCCCCCTGGTGGCCTGATCTGGGCTGGTGGGGAACAGACCCATTGAGTGGGGGTTTCCCCACCTCCCTGGGGGACCTGGCAACCCTAATCAGATCTCAGCAACTAAGCAAAGTCAGTCCTGGTGAGTACTTGGAGGAGAGACCACCAAGGAAGTGTTGTAAGCCGCCCTGAGACCTACTTGTAGGAGAGGATGGCCTAGCAAGTCTAATTTAATAAATAAATAAATAAGTCCAGGGTTGCTACATAGAGGCAGGCAATAGTTAACCACCTTTGAACATCTCTTGCCTTGAAAACTCTATGGGGTTACCATAAGTTGGCTGCAGCATGATGGCACTTTCCACCACTCTGTTTTAAATCCACTGACTGAGTCAGCAGCTGCTGACCACATTCTGATAGATGTAGAGCCTGGGCCATGCCAGGGAACCATAGCCCCTTCACCTGTGTAATGACTATGCCTATGATCCTGAATTCAGTATGCGCAAGAGGTTCCTACAGGCTTTTCTTTGCAATGTACTATCCCAGCATTAGCTTTTGTGAGATTTTCATTTAAGGTTTCTTTTATAATTTGTATTGGGAATTCACATGTTCTCTTCAAGAATTCAGCTTTATGCTCTGCCCACCTCCAAAAAAAAAAATCTATTGTTTTTATTGTACTTTCTCTAGTTGAAAGCTACAGAACTCTGCTCTCAAGATTTTTTTATCAAATCCACCTCTGCTTAATTTGCATCCTCTAAATTTAAGTGCACATTTCTAGTTGCTGCTGGAACTTCTTTCTTCACTAATCAAAACCTGATTTATTTATTTATTTATTTATTTATAGGTTTAATTTATACCCCGCCCTCCCCGCAACGCGGGCTCAGGGCGGCTTACAGTCAGGCATAAGCCAGTATCAAATATAAAACATTTTGAGGGTTGAAAGGGGCACTTGAACTCCCACAGCCCAACATTCTGTCCCATATGTGACTTCTAGAATGGTGGCCTCCGCTGGAAAATCCATGTGTTGAGTTTTGGCAGGCAGGATTTCTTACAGAATCCATGTTTCTCAGTCACAATATATCAAGTGAAGTTATTGTTATCTTAACCCAGGGGTTAACTCATTTGTTATGAGGGCCGGATCTGACATAATGACATAAATGAGACCATGTTGGGCCAGGCCATGTGTGTCATAAAATGCAATGCCAGTTAGCAGAGATATAAACCAGGGATAGGGAGCCAATTTGGTGTAGTGGTTAAGTGCGTGGACTCTAATCTGGGAGAACCAGGTTTGATTCCCCACTCCTCCACTTGCACTTGCTGATGTGACCTTCGGTCAGTCACAAGCTCTGGCACAGCTGTCCTTGAAAAAGAGCAGTTTCTGTCAAGAGCTCTCTCAGCCCCGCCTACCTCACAGGGTGTCTGTTGTAGGGAGGGGAAGGGAAAGGAGTTTGTAAGCCGCTCTGAGACTCCTTTGGGTAGTGAAGGGCGGGGTATAAATCCAATCTCTTGTCTCTCTCTCTCTTTATAAAAGCCACAAACACAAAGGAGGTTTTTTTACTTAAAATAAAAGCATGCTTAAAACATTAGCTCTGTAAGCTGCAAACTACTTTTGATTTATTGACATTCACCACAGAAATATCATGCTCAGAGTTCTGAGTCTAGGACCCAGGTTAAAACATGAAACGGCTGAGTGATTAAGAGAGTCTGGGGAAGCAAGCTATGATGCAGCAACAGCAGCAGAACTGAAAGCAAGTAAATAGGAAGCGTGAATTTACATTACACTAATGGTTTTGATGAGTGTCACTATGAGAAACTACTAGAGAGTTTGTCAAATGGATTAATATTGTAAGTATGTTATATATCAGTCTGTTGTTTGTACAGCCTTGTGCTATTCTCTTGCTAATACTAATAATAGAATTATATTTTTGTAATTAAATATAGGTATTTCAACGCTACTCACCTTGAAAAAGTTATACATGAAACAAGATAATATGCATGATCTGTTGTGTTGATGGTGTTTGATTTCTTCCATTAACCTGACTAGTGGCATCATTTTTACATGGAGAACAATGTTTCTCTAATTAGTGCATCTATACCACAGAAACTGCAGTTTCGTCATGCTTGAACCATAGTACTGTATTACTGGGGCAGACCATTTCATAAGGTGGAGCCCACTAAAAAGAATGCATGTATATGGGGCACTTGTTGATTTTGACCATTTACTTGACCAGGCCTTCCTCAGATGAGTGAAGCTGTCATGTTAGAACATAGGAAGAGAGGCAGTCCTGCGAATATAAAGGACCAAGGTCATGAAGGGCTTTGTATGAGATAGACAGTACCTTGAGTTGAGACTGGTAACTGATGGGCAGGTAATGGAGTAACTGCAGAATGGGAGTAATATGCAGGATCCCAATTAGGGTTGCCAGCCTCCAGGTGATGCCTGGAGATTTCCTGGGATTTCAACAGATCTCCAGGCAACAGAGATCAGTTTACATGGAAAAAATGGATGCTTTGGAGGGTGGACTCTATGGCATCGTACCCTGCTGAGGTCCCTCCCATCCCACTTCTCCAGGCATCACCCCCAAAGTCTCCAGCTACTTCCCAACCCAAAGCTGGCAACTCTACTTCCAGTAATAACTAATCTGTGGCCTTCTGCACGAACTGGAGTCTCTGAGTTTACTTTAAGGGGAGATCTATGTAGAGTGCATTACAGTAATCTACTCTCAATTTAACCATGACGTGCATCCAGGTGGCCAGATGAGCCATATCAGGGGGCTTTTCTGTATTGTTCTTTTCCCCATTGATTATGTCCCCATGCTGCTTTGTAGGCTTGCCAGCCCCAGGTCTTGGCGGGAGATCCCCTGATTTCAGGGGTTTCTCCCTGCTATGGACCTGCTAGTTGGTGGGGAAAACCCCACTTCTAAACAGGTACATTGCCATGTGATGTCCCCGACATGATGACATCACCCAGAGGTGACATCATCATGTCGGGGACGTCACACAGGGACACTCTTATATTTGGCAAACTGTATGGTTTTAGGGCAGAAAAAACCATAAAGTTTTGCCCAAATACCAGAGTGTCCCATGTGTGATGCTCCCAATGCAATGACATCATTTCTGGGGAACATTATCATGGCAGGAACATTGTGCAATGTCCCCACCCACTCCTAGAATACCTTCCAAATCCCCCCACTGGAGTTACAAGGAGACCTACTGCTTTGGTTTATCCACTGATTTCTGCACAGATTTTTCTGCCTTTAGTTTACACTTTGGGGTTGGGGGGGGGGGGTCACCTTTTTCCCCTGGTGCTTTTGAGACCATTTTTTACCCTGATTTTTTTTGGAAGCCAGATCTGAGTTGGTTTTTCCCCTCATATGTAATGTTTCTATTGGAGTTTTTTTGTCCCAAATTTTTCTACCCACCTCCCCCATCCACCTGAAAATAAGTAATTTGTTTTTCTCTCTTTTTTAAGGCACTAAAAATAACACTGGATATTCTGATTTCTCTTCAGATCGCATATATCTCTGAAGCGCTTTAACAATAGACTTAGCAGTTCCTGTGAATTCCTGACTCTCATTTTCAAAAAAATTATAGCCCTCCCCCTGCAGAGATATAAGGGAAAAGGCTAAAGACTTTTTATTAAGGGAAAGCTGGGAATTCATAGAACTTAATAAGCCTGTTGTTAAAAATGCTCCAGCAATATATGCAGAGTTGTGGCTGCAAAAGCAAACTTGCACATGCCAATTCTAAAATTTTAAAACATAAATTCTCTTTATGTAGTTAGAAGATACGTGGAGGTGATGGACCAGGCATAGCCAGTCTGTGGAGGACTTATGAAAAGAAATGGGAAATCCCTACCTATAAGTTTTAGCATTCAGCATTACCTGCATCCCATTGCTACACACACTATTAATGTTTCAATTTTTATTGAGTTCTTCCATGGATGTTCCTACATCATGACATAAAGTCAGTTGTGCATTTTGAGTTCTATGAGATGAAGTCAAAAGAGCACTGAGAGAAAGCTCACTGCTGTGAACTAAATGCAAACTGGAATATACGAGGAAGTGTGGCAAGCTCGGTATTGAAAGATAACAGCTAGGAAAAGTTTCCCAGGAGGAGCCAGGAATGAATCAGATCTCAAAGCCCTAAATCGAAGGCCTTAGATGAAGGTCCTCACATTTCCAGAACATAAGGAAAGTGTGGGTGCCCAAGCCCTGTTGCATATGCAAAGGTCCTCATGCAGCCCTTTTCAGTTTATGGTTTGGGCACAATCCATTAAGTGCTCTTCTCTCCAACAGTGGCCAAAGCGGAAATCCACAGATTTCAAAATCCATCTAAAAATTAAAGTATATGAACCATGGTAAAGAACTGTTGCATGGAGGAGGATGGGGAAAGTGCATGAGTAACTTTTCTGGTGTCTGCAATTATAGGAGCATGTGAATGAATTTTATCACAAAACTCTTTCTTTGTGGGTGCTGCTCCCCCCCCATTTCATGACATATGAAGGCTAAGGAGAAACACTGAGAATTTTCTGACTAAGATTCTCCTTTTTAAGACTGACTGCATATAGCCTTATATTAAATGCTATATTTATTTATTTAAACCATCTGTATCCTGCCTTTCCACTCAGTTAGGGCCCTCAAGGTGGCAATGATGTATGTCATCAAAAGACTTTGAAAACTGGAACCTGAAATGCATTAGCTAAGAATCATTTGGCCTGGTAGCAAGCCACTAATATTTTACTGCTCTTCTCTGGAAGGACTCTGCTATCTAGGCATTTTCTGAGACTGTTTTTTATGAATGCCAGCATAAACCTTGTGCACAGAAGCTTTGCACTACGAATGAATACAAATAATATTTTGGCGGCATGAATTAATGTCCTTATGCTGAACATCACTATGGCAACCAATGACATCATCTTAAAATCCAGCCTGCCCTGAATCCCATTGCTAAATTGTCATTACTGTAATAATGCTTTATTAAGTATGAATTTTTAAGAACCACAATGTTGTCAAAGGTTTGCTATATATGTTTACACTCATTTGGTTTATTCCCTTTGTGACTAATGCTATTCTTATAAAGGAAACATAATGAAAATTACTGTTTGTATTCAGTTAGTGACATTTGTTGATAGCATATGGTCTGGGAATGCTTCGGCAAATAAGAGGCTTTTAATAGTAAGCAGAGATAGGCGTTTGGTAAAGCAGATGCTATCAAAATATACAGTGCAAGGTTGTAGGTCCCCCCCTTCACTGTTCTTACACCTTCTCCACATTAAGAATATTCCTCCATTCTTGTTTAAATTTTCTTTAGTGAAAAATTGATCGTGGGGAGGGAGGAGGGTAATATATACAGAGTACAAAATTAGCCATGTGATTCTAAAATGCAAGTATGGTTTTAGAAGTTTCTTTTTCTCTTTAGTTTAATTGCTATAAAATTACTCTTTATTGCCACTAATAAATGTCTTGTGTGTCTTAAATACATTAATTTTTTGAGGCTACTGTAACTGCAGTAACCAAAGGCTTGATGTTTTCTAACACTGGGGCAATTTGCACTAAGCATTTCTGGCAGTTTGATGCATCAACATAAAAGATTAAGTCCTGTAGTGCTTGCTGGTAAAGTGACATTCAGTAGCAGCTGGAAGGAAGTTGATCTGAGAGCAAAATCTATGAGGAAGCAAACAAGTTAATTCGTCTGCCTTGCTCTGCATTAAGCTGAACAGAGCCAAGATGCAAACACACAGCAAAATATATTCAGGAAAGAGCAGGATGTAAACATATTTTATTTCTTTGTTAGGTAGGGAAAGGATATTCTTCCCAGTGGTTTCCCCCAAAATATAATTTTCTCATTTTCAAGCATATACTCTTCATTTCATTTTTCTTATTAGTATGGAGTAATAATAGTTACCTCCACTTATGTAAATCAAAATGTGGGGTGGGTCTTAAAAGCACTCATAGTCATAGAATCATATAATCACAGAGTTGGAAGGGACCTCCAGCGTTATCCAGTCCAACCCCCTGCACAATGCAGGAATTTAAGAACATAAGAACATAAGAGAAGCCAATGTTGGATCAGGCCAAAGGCCCATCCAGCCCAACACTCTGTATCACACAGTGGCCAGAAATACCAGTGCCATCAGGAGGTCCACCAGTGGGGCCAGGACATTAGAAGCATGTCAAGCTAGCATAGTCAAACTAGAGAATTGTTTCCAATGCCTTCACAAAGAGAATTCACCAGTGAAATTTTGTATTAATCAGGAACTTGTGCATAAGTTCTAATTCAAGGTCACACATGCCCTCTTGGCCCTTCATGCTATATCGTGCCCAGAGCTTGCACTAGTACTCTGGCAAACCACCAATATGGTGGTTACCATGGGCCACTGTTCTACTGTCTTGGAATCCCTTGTGTGCATGATTATTATCAAGGTCTCTAAGAATGATGTGAGCCATTATTTGATTGGTAGATTCTATACCTCTCACTAGCTGCAGAAAGGCCTATTTACACAAGCATTACTAGGCAGTGCAGGCTAAAACCACCCACATTGACTTTTCCTCCCACCCACGCTAAATAATCTTGTGAATATTCCAACATATGCCATTCAACTTGAAAAGGGGGAATGGCGAGCAAATGTTTTAAATAACTAACATGTCAGAACTACAATTTGCCACTCCATGGTTGAACCCTATTTTAAACATTTTCAAAGTGGCAATGATCTTGAGATAGGCTGAATATTCCCAGGATCAATCACTTTATCACAATCCGATGGATGTCATCTTCCAGCAGCTTTACCTTTAAAGCTATTATGTAGAGTATGGTAGGTAAAATGCAGTAAGGAGAAGCTCTGATAGGGGGAATGGTAGTCTTTCATGACATTATTAACAATGTGGAAAGAGATAGTAGAATTAATTTTCTTTCTCCCCTTCTCCACTCGAACTTTGGGGAACAGCAATTGGAAGCCATTGACATTCAAGACAAGTAAAAGGGATTTTTTAAATTCAACCACAGCCTAACCAGTTTACGAAATTGATTGCCTCAGGGTTATCATGTTGATAAGAGTGAATTTTTCATCTTCTGTGGTAGTCTACCTTCACTTAAGATATGTTCAGGATATGCAATAGCAATTCCCTGATGCTCTGACTGTGAGATTTCTAGAGTCATAAGAAAATAACATAAGAACATAAGAGAAGCCAGTGTAGGATCGGGCCACTGGCCGATCCAGTCCAACACTCTGTCACACAGTGGCCAAAAATACCAGGTGCCATCAGGAGGCCTATCAGTGGGGCCCGGACACCAGAAGCCCTCCCACTGTTGCCCCCCCCAAAGCACCAAGAATACAGAGCATCACTTGCCCCAGACTGAGAGTTCCTATCTATACCTTGTGGCTAATAGCCACTGATGGACCTCTGCTCTATTCCCTCTTGAAGCTGTCCATGCTTGTAGGTGCCACCACCTCCTGTGGCAGTGAATTCCATATGTTAATCACTCTTTGGATGAAGAAGTAACTTTTATCCATTCTAACCTGGCTGCTCAGCAATTTCATTGAGTGCCCACAAGTTCTTGTATTGTGAGAAAGGGAGAAAAGTACTTCTTTCTCGACCTGCTCTATCCCATGCATAATCTTGTAAACCTCTATCATGTCATCCCTCAATCGTCATTTCTCCAAGCTAAAGAGCCCCAAGCGCTTTAACCTTTCTTTATAGGGAAAGTGTTCCAACCCTTTTATCATTCTACTTGCCTTTTCTGCATTTTTTCCAATGCTGTAATATCCTTTTTGAGGTGTGGTGACCAGAATTGCACACAGTATTTCAAATGAGGTTGCACCATTGATTTATACTGGGGCATTATGATACTGACTGATTTGTTTTCAATTCCCTTCCTGATAATCCCCAGATAGTGTTGGCCTTTTTTTATTGCAGCCACACACTGTCTTGACATTTTCATTGAGTTATCTACTATGACTCCAAGATCTCTCTCTTGGTCAGTCTCTGCCAGTTCGGACCCCATCAACGTGCATTTCTAGTTAGGACATATGGCCAGTAACTGATTGAGCGCATATGGAGATTGCATTGGATCCAGCATGACAGTGAAACAATAATCCTGCAACCCCTGTGTTGGAAGGGACAAAATTAAGTATCTAATGATTTCTGTGCCCTGCAGCAACTTGTTGGGGGGGGGGGAGAGCTGCAAGACGGGAGAGCCTGCAGAAACTGGCCCCAGCACTCTGGCATAAACAGAGCAACCTTACAGAAGATGTGGGGTGGTAATTTCTGACAATACCCCCCTTTCTCTGCAGCCCCCCACACCGGCGTAATCTGCGGGGGGGGCGCTGGGGCTTCAGCCCCCCCCGAAAATTCCCAGAAGCCCCGCCCACCCCTCGTCCTCCCAAGCCGGCGCCAGGCTTCCCCAGCTCTCATTATGGGCTCTAAAAAGTTATGCCGGCCGCCGCAGT
>NW_015163113.1:227357-323138 GCF_001447785.1 Gekko japonicus | reverse complement strand
AAGCTGCTCTGAGACTCCCTTGGGTAGTGAAGGGCGGGGTATAAATCCAATCTCTTCTTCTTCTTGTGTGGTGGGCTAGTTGTGGCAAATGGTAGGGAAGCTCAGTATTTCTGTATACAGTTGTAGGGGCTTTATTGCAATGTGGTATGGCCTGATATTATGTTCTTATTCCAGTGTGGGGTATGTGTGGGGCTTTCTAAGTTTCTAAGCAGTGTGCTAAGAAGGCAACTGTTCCTGGGTTTAGCCCAGCCCAGGGACATTGCTAGGGCGGTTCCCAGGCCTCCCTAAATTTCTGGGGAGCCCATCCCTAAATCCCACATGGGTCCACCTCCATAGATAGTGACCATGGCCTGTGATGTCACTAGCTCCTCCCTATGATGTCATTGGGGCCAAGCTCTTTTAATGACTTAGGAATGCATCTCCCCCCCGGGAAATTGGAAAGTCTACACCCTTGGCCCCCCATGCTATCCCTCTCTGTTTGCAAGCTCTGCACTGGCCGGGGAAGGATAGTTTGGTAATTTCTTCTTTAAATGTGCTCCATTCACAGAAGGATTTGGGGTCAGTGGTAGAGCATCTGCCTGGCATGCGAAAGGTCCCCAGCATCTCCAGTTAAAGGATCTGGCAGTAGGTGATATGAAAAACCGCTACATAAAACCCTGGAGAACTGCTGCCAGTCTGAGTAGACAATACTGACATTGATGAACCGATTGTCTGATTCAGTATGAGGCATCTTCGTGTGTTCCTGTGTGCTCAGCCACACACTCTTGTCTTCTCCCCTTCTTGGGATCCTTTTTGAAAATTGAAAGTATGCTTAGCTCATTCTACATCTCCTTAGGATTTCTTGCTGCACCTTTCATCGCACTGCAATACTTTTCTGCGGTACCCTTCCTAGCCAACTCAGAAAACCTACTTCTTGAATTAGTGCTTATCAAGTTCCCAAGGGTCCAGCTTCTCCCTCCCATTCTCTATCAATTATGAACTACTTTCAATAGGAAAAACTAGTCAAGAACTTCTCATCATAGTGCCTCTCTGATGCCCTGACTATTTGTCCAAATATGTCTCACCATCTTAAGAGCCCAGGCCGACTGTACTCTCAAATGTTTGTTCTAAGAAAACATGGGGAAAGCAAGAAGAAGTTTTCAGCTTTCTGAAATCAGACACTATTAGGGGGCAAGGAATTTTATATTCCAAACTTTTATTTCTCTGTCAGAGCCTGGAGACTTGATAGAGCTATTTTGGGAAATTTGCAATTTCCTTTGCAGACTGATATTTTTCTCTGATTAGAACAGCGGAGATAACATGCACATTTCCAGCCTTGTATCCAAAGAGTCACATTTATCTTGACTTAGAGTCACTTGACATTATCACTGTGAAGACATGCTGGTCCCATGCTACCAGCATATTAGAAGATAATACACATTAAGCTTCCAGAATGTTTTAAAGTCAAGACGAGACTCGCAGCAGATATTGTGCATTGTTTAGTATTACAGCAACGGTGTGCCAACCCCTTCCAGGTACCATAGATTATCATCCTATGAAATCCTATGTGGTGTATGTGGACTTTTTTTCTTTATCTCATCACTCATGTTTATCCATTTAGATCATAGCTCAAGCTACCATATTTCACTCCTAATATCAGGAATTACTGTTATTAGGAGTGAAGGGGTCTGACACGTAGGAATCTGGGATAGACATACCACATGTATGTACACAGTCTGATGGCGCGCGCGCACACACACACACACTGGAGGACTATTATTGGGTGACACACACCCCTTTGGTCTAGTTCAGAATCAGCTCAGTATTTATAAGCTTTCTTATTTATTTATAAGCAAGCATTCAGAAAATATGCATCTGTTTTACATGAATTCTTCCATGGCTTTCAAGGTGCAAACTTTAATGATTAGATCTTATTGGAGCCTTGAGTTTGGGAAGAACCACCTCAGGCTACAAACCAATTACCATTTAAAAAAATTAACCCCCCCCCTTCATTTCTCATGATATTGTGTTATGGAATTGAGCTGAATGTGTTTGCAGAGGGACAAGTCACCAGTTTGAACTGAGCTCAAAGAAATGATACTTTGGCCCAAACCAAAGCACCAGTCAGTGAAACCTCAGCCTCTAAAACATGCCTGGGAAGGGGAGTGGGTATGAGATCTGTATAGAGGACAAATGTGTCCAGCACCTGTAATAATAAACCATTAAAAGTATTCTCCCAACTAGAGAAGATACTAAATTAAAAAGCTGCCTCATTATTTGTACTGGTCCTATAGATGGACCAAGTGTTTCATCAACAACAAGATGTTGACACTAAGGGGGATGACACTTCCACCTCCAAAACATCTGGTTTGCTTGATGTGGAAGATACTTTTTTTTTTTTGTTAAATATGTGGAAGAGACTTTTGTACATAATCGCAGAGTCAATGAAGAACTTCAGGGCAAATGGCATTCAGTTCCTAATGCAGTGGAACACTGCAAGCTGGACAGGGTCAATCCCTGGCCTCCCCAGTTTAAAGGACCTAGCAGTAGGTGATGTGAAAGACCTCAACCTGAGATTCTGGAGAGCTCAGAAAAGACTGAGTGGACAATACTTGAGGGCCAGTGGTCTAATCCAGTATAAGGCAGCTTCATGTGTGCCTCCAGTTGTGATTGTAAGCAGATTTTGTCTGGCATGTTTGAGGACTGATGTTGTCTGAATCTAAGGTTGTATGAATTATTAAAGTGCTTCTACACAAAGGCTTTAAAGCCTTTAAGAGGTAGAATAGCTCCGGAGTGCATCTTTGATAAACACACAGAGAAGTCCTCTGCAGAAATACTCTAGTCTAAACCCATTGATTTGGATCTAGGCTGCTCCCTGAGGGGCTGCCAAAGGAAAGGATACTAGGATGTGAAGGCACTGGCAATGGTAGTGTTTAACCCTCTGGCTGATGGGGTATACACATACAAAGGGTTGAACAAGAGGGACATGACATTTGCACATACCTAGAAGTGTACATGGAGAAATTGTCACTTCAGGTTTTGACCTGAGAGGCATAAATGCACACTGTTTTCACACTTCTGTCCTTTTCATTTGAGGCTCTCCCATTCCTCTAGCTTTGAAATTAAAAGGGCAAATGGTTCTAAAGCTAGAAGGGAGAATGAGCGACATGTGCAGCTCAGTTCGGATGATCCTCCAAACCGTGCCTTGGAGGACTGGAAATGAGGTGCACAGTCGTACATGTCCTCCTCCTCTCTGTAGTCCAGCTTCTCTTACAATTTTCTCTCAGGTCATGATGTCAGTTCAGCAAACTGTGGTTAGCGCTTTCTCTCCAAATTCGAATCTGAAAACATAATTTGAAGCAACATTCTGATTCTCATTTGGAAGGGAAAGTGCTGACCATTGCTAACCAGCTCAGATGCTTCAGAGACCTGGTTAGCAGCACTAAGAAATGATACCTTGACTGATTTTGCACAAGGAGCTGCACCGCCGTCGTGCCTCCCTTTGCCCCATTTCCATCGGTCAATTTCCCACTCGAAGCCACATGGCCGCATTTTGACCCGCGGCTTTGCCCGATTTTCCCTGCGGTTTTGTGATCCTCAAAAAACAGGATCACGAAACCGCGGGAGAAATCAGGCAAAGTCGCGGGTCAAAATGTGGCCGCGCAGCTTCGAGTGGGAAATTGACCAATGGAAACAGGGCAAAGGGAGGCGCGATGGCAGCACAGCTCCTTGTACGAAACCAGCCCTTGTTTTCAGTCCTCCAAGGCATGGTTTGGCAAATCATCGTCAGGTATACAGCTGTCTATATTATTTGTTTGTTTGTCTAAAACATTTCTATGCCACCTTTCCTCCCAATTCAGGGACCCCAAGGCAGGATTTTTGTTTTTATGTGCCTCAGAATAAACTCCTACAACATTTATAGATGAGGCTGTTCAACAAAGATTTTTAGACTTCGCAAATGCCATTAGCTTTTGACCTTTATCAATCAAAGCTTAATTTTTGCCAACTTCTGAGCGACGTTAACAGCATTTTCCTCTTGATTGCTGGTGAAATGTGATGCAACTTGCTAATGAACAAGTTAAGATGGGAATGTATTGATTCTTGTTAGTCAAAAGGCCTAGGATTTTGAAAACCACATAAGCAGTATGTTGTTACACAGAGTCCTGTGAAGCATACTGAGTATCTGCAATACATCAAAAGATACAAGACAGATTAGCAGCTGGTTTCAAAGGGCACTGTATCCCTCCTCCCCACATGCATGCGGCACACACACAAGGCTTTTGGTCTATGTGGCTAATTAGCCCAAGGGTTTGAACAGAGTCTTCAGGGACCCATTTATAAGCTAACATGCAGTGAGCATGTTAGCGCTGGCTGCTAATCTTAGGGAGCAAAGGAGGAGTGAAATTTCCATTAACAACATCTTACATAATAAAGGAGCAGGCCCTTCTGATCATTACATGATAAATGGTTTCCGCAGAAGGTGAAGCTGTAGTGATAAGTGCCCCAAAAACCTCCTAGAGCTTCAAATGATTTGAAACAGTCAAGTAGAACATCTGTTTAAGTTTTAGTAAAACCTCCACAATCTCTCCACCTGAATGGAATTCTTAACAAAGAATGAGAAGGGCAAGCAGATCAAAAGAACATTTTGAAGAACAGTTTTTATTGAATTGAAGATGGGTCAATTCCCCGCGAGTCTATGGAGAACAGCCAAAGTCTGCCTTCCCTGGGCTTGTAATACTGGCTTCACTGCTTCTAGTGTGATCTGCCGGGGTTTTGCTACAAAGATTATTCTGGGAAAGGGCTGTGGCTCAGTGGTAGAACATCTGCTTGGCATGCAGAAGGTCCCAGGTTCAATTCCTGGCATCTCCAGTAAGGACTGTAGGTGATGTGAAGGACCCCAGACTGAGACCTTGGAGAACCACTGCCAGTCCAATTAGACAACACTGACTTTGATGGACCAGTGGGCCGATTCAGTATAAGGCAGCTTCATGTGTGTTCATTTTATATTCAGGTGTAATGTATTCAGCCTGACATGCCCAGACTTGCCCGGGCTGGCCAGGCACAATTCCTAGGTAGCTTCAGTCAAAAGACAAAGGATCCAAAGGATCCTAGCCGGCCCAATCAAAAGGGCCAGCTTCCCAGCCGGGAGACCAATGGTCGCCCGGTTACTGTAAATAGCCTATCGGGAGTAGGGGGTGTGTTTAGGTGTGCTTGGTGGCGGGTTTTCCGAATGTTAGTGTCTGTAGCATTTAAAAAAAGGAAAACTGACAGCAAATTGAAATAACCAATGAAGCACGCTTAAGTTTACTTACCTTGTTTTCTTCGTTACATTAAATAAGGGGCTTTGGTTTGCTTTGCTTTTGAAGGGAACTACTATTGCTATCCTCACCTGCATAGGGCAAGGACCTCACCACCATCGTACCTACAATGTTCTGTGTAACTGTACCCTGATTCTGATTCTATACAGCAGATCTTGCCTCTGTGTGTAGAGGAAGTGCCTCTTTAATGAAGCCGGGCTGGAAACAGAGATAGATTTTTTTTTAAAGAAATAGATTGGTTCAGAACACTTCAAATTCTGTTATCCAGAGGCAATGATGAAAGAAAAGAAATAAATGTGTCATGCCATAAATAACAATGTCTGAACAATATAATCTACAGATGCTACTGCTGTTTCCTGTCTTGGTAAATTGAGGCTGGGAGGTACAGCCAGCATGTAGAATTTCCCATGACTGCAGTGCCCTCTGCTGGCTCTCTTTAAACCAAGCTAAACGCTGGTATTATACCTATAGTTATTATGTTTGTGTCACAGAGGGTGTTTTATAGACTTCTTTTGGTCTTACAGCAATTCTGTGAGGTAGATTCAGGTGTAGCCATATTGGTCTGCAGTAGACGAGCAAGGCTCAAATCCAATGGCACACTAAAAACCAGAAAGATTTCCAGGGTATAAACTTTCAACACTCCATGCGTATCTGTCTTCTATCTGATGAAGGGAGTTTTGACCTCTCTGAGGCAGGTCACTGTTTAAGAATACCTTCAAGGCCACCCAATTCATTTATAGTGATCAAGCAGCTATTCAACATTACAGATTAAAACCAAATTATAATGCCAAGATGCCTCCCATTTATTCCCCAACAAAAGCCCTGACAAACAAGCTTTTCAGCGCCACCTGAAGCTCTCCAGTGATAGGCTCCCTTCACCTCTTCAGGGAGCCCATTCCACAGTGGGGGAACCTTGAGGGGAAAGTCCAAGCTCTGGTTGATACCAGGTCTCCTACCCTTAGGGTTGCCAGCCTCCTTGTGGGGCCTGGGGATCTCCCACTTTTACAAATGATCCCCAGCTGACAGAGATCAGCTCCCCTGGAGCTTTGGAGGGTGGATTCTATGGCACTGTACCATGCTGAGGCCCCTCTCCAAACCCCATCCTCTCCCGGGGTGTAGACTTTCCAATTTCCCGGGGGGGGGGGGGCTGGGGCTGAGCCAGAGGCATTGCTTTGCTAGGAGCAAGGGTGGCTCCCGGGGGAGGCTGAGCACCTTCCTGAAAATTTCGGCGGGGGCTGACACCCCGCCGCCCCCACGAAGATTACGCCTATGCATCCACCCCTAAAGTCTCCAGGTATTTTCCAACCCAGACCTGGCAACCCTACAAGAACAGCCAGCTGGCGGCAGCCTGGAGACCCTAATTAGTGTGTGGGAACACATGGAAGGAAACGGTCCTTCAGATATGTGTACCCCAGCCCATGAAGGGCTTCCTTTAGAAATCAAAACCAGCACCTTACATTTAACTCAGAAACAAACTGGCAAATAATGTAGCTTTTTCAAAATGTATTTACTTATTTGTTTGTTTTAAACATTTTTCTGCCACCTTTCCACCCTATTAGGGCCCATGAGGCAGTGAAAACATTTACACATTTGAGCAATTAAAATACAATTAAAATTATAAAATAATTCTATTAAAACACATAAACAAACAACACTAGAAGGAAGGCCAGTAACCGCTATTGGGGGTATGCCAGATGAAAAAAAATCTTCACTTGCTGGTGAAAGACACCAGTAGAGGCAGAAGAATCTCCCAGGGGACACGTTCCAAAGTTTTGGTGCCACAACCAAGAAGGCAATTTCTTGAGTTGCCACCATCCAGTCTCAGATGGTGGGGGCAAGTGAAGTAGGGCCTCTGAAGATCACCAGAGTGTACAAGTAGGTCCATATGAATACACAAATAACATGAATGCATTAAGTTGCCTTATACTGAATCAGACCCTCTGTGCATCAAAGTCAGTATTGTCTACTCAGACTAGCAGCAGCTCTCCAGGGTCTCAGGCAGCAATATTTCACATCACCTACTGCCAGATCCTTTAACTGGAGATGCTAGGGATTGAACCTGGAACCTTCTGCATGCCAAGCAGACATTATACCACTGAGCCATGGTTCCTCCCCCTTGTATGGGAGGAGGCTGCCCTTAAGATATGTTGGCCCCTGGCCATACAGGGCTTTAAAGGTCAATACCAGCAATGGGTAACATATGTTTCCATTAGCTAGCCCCTGACAGTACTTGAGCTGCTGCATTCTGGACCAGATGAGGTTTCCAAGTTGTCCTCAAGGGCAGCCCAACATAGAGCACATTAGAGTAATCTAACCGTGAGATTACAAAAGCATGGATAGGGAGGAGCAGATTGTCTGAGTCTAAGAAAGGAGAGAGTTGGTGAACCAGATGCAGAACAGAAGGTGTTCTTGGCCAGTCCACTAACCTGCTTTTCAAAAGCAAGGCTGGGTCCCTGATCACCTCCAAGCTTTCTAAAACCAGATGTATCTCATTGGATCAGCATTGTATAGTGTAATTCTGAGGAATAAGCGGCTTGGTAAAAACACAAAAGCCCAACAGGTTGAACAAAAATGTCTTTGCTTCACTGCCATGAGCATACGTAAAAATCAGTATGAAAGCGCATCATCTTAATGAGCAAACTATTACAAAATTAAGCCAACTGCAGGACAGGGATTTGGACAGGCAGATTCTTAGATAAGTGGTTTTGACTAGGGCAAAATGTGCAATAAAGCCAGGTCTGTGCTGAGAATGGGGATGATGCACAATTAAGTCAACTTTGTGTTTTTGAATGAAAGATGATGCATAGTTGAGTTAGAGTTCCACATAGGATTTAATGTACAATTAAATTAGGCCTGTGCACTTGATGGAGGGAGGCAATGAACAGTTAATCAAATTGTACTCACAAAGTGGAATAATAATACACTTTAACAAATCAGGAATTGCAGCTATGGCATCAATACAAAAATCGCGTATCCTACTTTGCATATATTTATGAGGCCAGTGTTTGAGAAGGCAGAAATAATTTGTGAGTATGAACAGGAGATCCTGGGAAAGATGCACCCTATGTCTTGCAATTTTAAAGACAACCACAATACAACAAATGCCCCTTTGTTGACAAAATATTAAAAAACAGTAGAAACATAATATTTTTAGATTGCAAATAGCTAATTGTGAAGAATTTACTTTGTTTCTATGGTAGAACAGAGAGTAGACATGAATTTTTGCAACGAGGAAAAAAAGCAGAAACTCTTTCAAAACTAACACTTTGAGCACTGAAAACTACTACAAAAATTTAATGTACATGGATTTCAGCACATAAAAGGATCGAAGAGGTTTCTTTCTGCTACCTTTCTGTGTTTCTGTTTTGCAACACACAGGTGTGCTTTTCCTGGTGATTCCTCCGTTGTGTAATCACAGATACACACACCTTTGGGACTTCAAAGAATAAAATTGCCGCCGTGTTTGCAGTCTGCATGGATATGGGGGGGGCAGATTAAAATATTAGATGTCTGAAACCATCTCAGCCTGCTTATAGACTGTGTTTCAATCTGAAGACTAGTCCAGCAGGGAAGAGCCAAAATTCAATTGCAAAATTCACCCTAATAGGATTCTGCCATCACCCCTACAGGAAATGTGATATCACTATGAAGTGACAAAAGGCCTTAGAAAGTACAGCACAGTGCTTCAGCAGTTTAGTCTCAAGGTGAGCACAACTGAGTTTTGAGTGGCGTGACTCCTGGGGAAGAAGAAAAAAACAGATCTGGATGCTGTCCATCGTTCATGCATATATTGTCCATCTAAGTTTAATTAAGGAGCTGCGGTGGCTCAAGTGGTTAAGATGCTGAACTGCAGGCTGTGGAAGGTCAGTAGTTCAACAGTTCGAGACCCGGGTGCCACATGATGAAGTGAGCTCCCGTCTCTAGTTCCAGCTCCTGCCAACCTAGCAGTTCGAAAGCAAGAAACTGCAAGTAGATAAATAGGTACCACTTCGGTGGGAAGGTAACAGCGTTCCATGCACCTTGGTGTTTAGTCATGCCGGCCACATGACCACAGAAACGTCTTCAGACAGCGCTGGCTCTTCAGCTTTGAAACGGACATGAGCACCGCAACCCTAGAGTCGTATTCGACTGGCTTTCGAGCAAGGGAACCTTTACCTTTACCTTTTAAGTTTAATTAAGGGGGCTGTTATACAAACCTGCTGAAGGCAGCATATACAAGAATCACATATCTCATTCTGAGATAAAGTTTGGCTGCAGATCTGGGAAACAGCAATATTCTTTCGGTTAAAAAACACACCGTGAGATATTGTCAAGGAAACAAACTGCTTACAGCAATACTGCCTTTTCGGGTAGGCCTAAATTTAGTTTCACCATCTGTGTTTTGGTGCACGTATGTGCATCCTGCCATCTTTCCATTGAATGCAGGCAGTCAGAATGCACAGGGCATTCATTCTGTTCCCTTTATTTTAAAAAATGGGGGGGGGGTAGATTGTAGAAAATTCCCCCATTGAACAGAACCCTATGAACTAAGATATACCAGTGATATCTCCAAGCAGCCCTTCTAAATCTTCACAATAAATAAAAGTACCCCCTTCTCAGATGTATAACAGCTTTGAAGTATTTGGGGGTTTTCACAGGTCAAAGCCTCTGAAAGGTTCCTCATCTCAAGTCATAGCCCATGTAGTGAGAAGTTTTAAAATATGACCTAAAGCAGAGGTGTCGAACTCATTTGTTACGAGGGCCAGATCTGACATAATTGTCACTTTGTCGGGCCGGGCCATGTGTGCCATAAAACATAGTGCCAGGTATCGGAGATATAAACTGTATGAAGGATGACAGCTAGTAAGCTCCAAGTTGTTGCATCATCACTGCAAGGCCCCATGGGCTGGGAGGGGGGTGCAAAGGAAAACCCATTTGGGCAGACTGGAGAGCCAGCAGTGCAGCACTGGCCAGATGCTCCCACACTGCTTGAATGCTGCAGATGAAGTTGTTCTGCCATGGTGAAGCCAGGATCAGAGTGGCCCTTCCCACTCCCCCCCCCAAGTAGTCTCCTGTTCCCTCCCTTGCACTAGTTGCTCACGGGCTGCATAAGAGCCCTGGACTGGCCGGTTCTGGCCCCTGGGCCTTATGTTTGACCCCCCTGACCTAAAGGCACAAAACCCACAAAGAGACAACATGTTGTGCTGTTAGCGGCAGTAGTAGTACAAAACAGAAATACCCACCAGTTCTCAGAGAATAACCTCATCGTCCTTTATGCTTGAAAACAGAGGCAAGCCTGTGTACCACACCAGGGGTGTTTACAGGACAAGGAAAAACATCACATTAGCCTATGCAGCAAAAAAAAGAAAGAAGCAAAAGATGTTGGCAGAGTGTAGATATGCAGTAAAGCAGAGCACAAGCTGTTTAAATAATAAATTAGGTTTATTAAGAAGGGGGAAAAAACTTTGTAAGAAAGAGGAGTGAGAAAAGAGAAGTCTGTCTAACTGGTTAGGAGGTGGCTAGTAAGGAACAGAAGCTCAGCAGGTGCATTGAGCCAATCAGGAGACACGAAGCAGACTATTTGAAAACAGTAGGAAGTCCCTAATCTCAAGATGCTAATTTTTCAGAATAAGCCAAAATGATTTCCTCAATGTACATTGTGCTTGTCAGAAAAAAAAGTTGTTGGTCTTAAAGCTGCCATGGGACTCCATTTTTCTCTCTCTCTCTCTTTCCTTCTTCCCCCCAAAAGAGGAGCAGCAGCCCTGGAGAAGGAAGCAGAAGTGTGAGAGAGAGAGAGAGAGAAAGGGAGGGGGAGGCAAGAGGCAAGAAACTGGAAGCAGGAAGCAAAGAGCCACCAAGGGAGCTGGTAAAACAAGCTAGGATGCGGCTGTAGCAGCAGTCCTGGAAAAGGAAGCAGGAGAAGGAAATTGCTTGGGGGTTGGTTCTGAGCCCTGCGGGGGCTGGAACCAGTTCACGGGCCACATGTTTGACACCCCTGCAATAGATTTTGCATATTCCAGCAAACATATCTAAACAGTGTCCCATCAAAACTTTAGCTAGTTTATTCCTTCCTAAATTCTTCAGCCTGATCCCAGACTTACTCAGAAATGAGCCAGTGGGGTACAGTTGGACTAAGCTCTAGAAGATCTGAGCTAAAACACCTATACTTCCATGGAAGTTCATCAGGGACTTTGGGTCCAATAACTCTCTCTCAGCCTAACCTGTTTCACAGGGTTGTTGTGAAGAGGGAAAAGGAAAACAATGTATGCCGCTGGGAGTTTGTTGAAGAAAGGGTGGGATAAAAATGAACAAGAAAGACCAATAGACAGAAATTGGTGTCACTGATTTAAAAAATACCAGTTCCCAAGAAAATTTTGCGTATCATTGCAACCTAAGTAGTTTCTTCTCCCATTTTATTCAGTGGGGCTTACTCTCAGGAAAAAGGTTTTAGGATTGCACCTGTAGTTAACCTGTATCCCAAGCAGAAAGCAAAAACCCTTCAACAAGAAGACCGCATAAGAAATAGAATCGGTTGACGTTTCTTATATTCAGTCTTGCCATTTCTTATGGCATCCCTGAACACAAAATGGCAATATTAAGGTTATTTTGCCAGGATTTATTGAGCTGTATATGTGTTTCACTAAGTAAGAGATGGGGAAAGAAGAGAACTTGCCTAGCTTCTTGAGACCAAATGTACCATTTGCTTAGAAAATAGCAGCGCAGCATGAAAGTTCAAGAAACAAAATTAAATGAGCTGTGAAGATTATTGAAAAGCCATCACAGATATAATGAAAAAGTTCCCTGTCTTCTCTCCAGTACTGTAGAGGGAAAACCTGCTCTGAATTGTTAAACTCAATTGAACATACGTGATAAAGAAGAGGCTGGGATCTTAAGCAGGATTTATCTGACAATAATCCTGCAAAAATTAAATGACATTTTGCCACTTAAACTCTGTTACATTTGTGCATGTTGTATATCATGGGAGAAAGTGGACTGGGTTTTGGAAAAGAAGGACATGATTCTGCAAAATGAAGTTCCCATCTATTTCAACAGGAATATAAAGCTCATGCTTAGGGCTGCCAGCTCTGGGTTGAGAAATATCTGGAGATTTTGGGGGTGGAGCCTGAGGAGGGCAGAGTCTGGGGAGGGGAGGGGAGGGGAGGATCTTAGTAGGGTTTTAATGCCATAGAGTCGACCCTCCAAAGTAGCCATTTTCTATAGGGGAACTGATCTTGGTTGTCTGGAGAGCAATTATAATAGCGGGAGATCTCCAGGTGCCACCTGAAGTTTGGCACCCCTACAGACATGCTTCGACGATGCTTAATTGTAGGTGGTGTATACTCTAAATCAACAAACAAATCATTTAAAAAGGGATCTGTACATAATTCTGTTGTATGATGTTCTGTTCCCCCTAAATGTTCATAAGGAAGCATCATGAAGCTCATGGAGTTGGAGGAAAGAGGCCACAAATTTATGAAGGCCAAGATCAGAGACCCCCAACCTTTTCGAGCCTATGGGCACATTTGGAATTCTGACATGGCATTAGGGCTGCCAAGTGGGGACGGGGGGGCGGGTAAACCCCCGCTTTGGAGGCCCAATTTCTGATGCCGCAGAATCGGGCCCCAGGGGGAACCCCACCCCTGCGTGCGCATCACCAGGAAGTGACGTGGGCACGCCGGCACGCTGGGGGCGGGGCCACGGCCATACAAGGGAAAACTCTATGGTTTTCCCTTGTATGGCCGTGGCCCTGCCCCCAGCGTGCCTGGCGTCCTCCCGTCACTTCCGGGTGGCGTGCGCGCACACACACACCAGACGCCAACTGGGAGCCTCCCGTTCCCAGCGAAGATACACTTGGCAACCCTACATGGCATGGTGGGCGCAGCAACAAAATGGCTGCCACAAGAGGTCACGCCAGCTGCAAAATGATTGCCACAGCTTGATTTCAGTCACACAGTGTAGATTCTTGTGCTGAGGTGTAATATTTTTTAAAATATATATTTTAAAAAAAAAATCTGCACAGCCAATCAAATCTCCAGTAGTCAGTCAGAAGCCTTGCTGCGCAAATGCCTTACCTTGCCCCACCCACTTCCTGAAAACACTTGGTGGGGACCAGAAAAGGTGTTGGTGGGCACCATGGCACCCATGGGCACCATGATGGGGGGCCCCGGCTTAGACTGTCAGCTTCTCTCCCCCCTGTAGTTATTCTGAACAGAGGGATAACTCATAGCAGGGGAGAGAATCACTTTCTCACCTAGTGGTGCCCTGGGAGGCGCCCAGAAGTTTTTCACTTGCAAATAACTTCCAGCCTGCCGCAGGATGAACAGACGATCCTGCCCTTCCCACTGAGTTCCATAGAATTCAGTGAAGGAGATGAATTTCAATCCAAACTATGGTACTGCCAAAGCCCATTATAAACTATAATGTAAGACTACTGAGTAAGGAACTTGTAAGCCTTTCATAGAATTGGTCTATTAGCCTCTCAGCCTCATGTCAGTCAGGAATAGGGCTGCCAGCCCCCAGGTGTGGGGGGGAGTTTCCCTTGCTTTTGGGGGCTGTAATCTTTCCTCTGCCAGCTGGCCAGTGAGGGAAGCCTCACCCCTAAGCACAACCATCCACCCAGTCACCCCTCTCCTTTCCCTCCTGACCAGTTTAAAGGGCTTCAGCTGATCGGCAGAGACAATGTGGCCCACCGATCAGCTGGAGGGCCCTTTAAATCTAGCTGGAGAAAGGGAGAGGGGTGGTCATGGGCCGCACAGTCAGCTCACAAAGCCCCTTTAAAGGGAACGGAGAGGGGTGGCCAGGTGGGTGGTCACACTTGGGAGTGGGGCTTAGGGGCATCCCTGCCCACCCCCAGAACACCACTCCCCCCAAAATCCTTCCGCCAAAGCGACGAGAGGACCTGGCACCCCTAGTCTGGAAGACTCTTCTCACGTTCTGTCAAATTTTGGTTAGAGGCAGAATCTGCCTATGTCAGATATAGATCCTGTAGCCCTGCTCTAAGCCAGGTCTCCTCAGTTATGATTAGCTAGTGTCTGTGGTATGAGATGTTGGATATTCTATTCTGCATCTTCTTATGTAAGGTAGTTCATTTACACAGCACTCAGTCTCATTCTTTTATACCAGTTATACTCCATTAGAATCTAGCTTGGCATGTTTTGAATGTAAAACAGATTGTATTTGTGACAAAGAGTTAAAATGCCTTTCTTTGGTCTTTCTCTGTTATCTTTTTATTTGTGACTTAAACATTATGTATTCTGTATTTTATGAGTTTTTGCAATTTAATTTGAAGTGGTAAAAAGAGACCACTTTTTTTTGAAAAAAAATCAGCTAAGGAGGCCTCTTAAGTTACGTATGATGTGCAGCGTGTTCCATTTATTCAGCGTTTCTTTCTTTATACAACAATATACAAGCCATGGACAGCTTCTAAATGTGTAGAAATATATAACTATAAAGAATGTTTAATACAACTGCTTGTCTCTTTAATTGGAATCCTTGAAACTGCCAAGTGTCTCATTTCCTTGTATTTTCAATGATCATATTATTATCACATTTTCTGTAGCACCTACACATTAAAGTCCCATCGGTTTCAAAGGAAATTATATGGATGAAACACATTGTGCTTTTGGTGTTTGGACTCATATATGCCAAAGCTCTCCATTCAACTTCCCTTTTACCTTCTTCTTTTGGTGAACAAAATATTCCAAATAGTATATTTTAAAGGTTTTCAACCTTTGAGGCATAGTAAATTATATATTAATTAAATGTATACATATATTATTGTGCTTCTGTGTGTATTTTCAGGAGTCGCATAGTTTGTTTTGATGGTAGAATCTAGGGTTCCTTTGCACAGGAATTTGGGAAATGGAGGGAGAATGCTTGTATGTTAATTTGTATTGATGTCGTGCTACTGGATACCTCATCACTGTAGGACTGACTGATGCTTTGTAAGAACTCAGATACCTCAGGAGTAGGGGACAGGTAGTTATCCAGTTAGCTCTGTAGCTTCTAAACAAAGCTGCATTAAGAAAAGTGCTTTTGTCAGCCTTCATTGTGGTGACCTGTAAACTAAACAGAAGTGAAGGCTCTTTTCAGCTTTGATTGCATGCTGTTCCTTTGCTTTCCTGGTGGCAGCTTCATGACATTGCTGAGTTGTTGTCTTACAGTTTTTCTTACCAACTTAATTAATTAGCACAATGTCACTCCTGTTGCTTTTTTAATGCCTGCGATAGTTGATGACATCAGTGTTAACCTTTTCTACCCCAAGGTCATGAAGCTAAGTTAGCAGACTCCTTTTCTTATCTAATGCTCTTGGTGTGCATCTTTTTGCAGCTGGGGGACTCAGGGTGACTTTTCCACAACACACGCCCTTCCAGCAGTGAAGGTGAAGCTGTTTACCGAGAGTACCGGCGTGCTGGCATTAGAAGACAAAGAACTTGGGCGGGTAAGGGCCGTGATACCTCTTCATTTTTGTTTCCAGGATGAAGAAAGTCTTCCTGGCAACATCAGCAGTAACAGCTTTATGAATCCAAGTCTCAAAAGAACACAGACTTTCTACCCTGCAGTGATGGGAATTTAAAACATTAGATATCTTATCTTTGGCATGACTTCGCAATGGCAGAATTACAGCTGGCGAAACATCCCTTGAACAAGGAGGGGGATTGGCAGCTATTTCAGAGAAACACACATTGGCGGAATAAGAAACATAAAAAGTGCTTTCAAAATGGCAATATTTCTGTATGGGCAGCTTAAATCTGGGTTGCGTTTCTTTTAGCATACTGATCTGCAAGAGCTTGCTTCTTTGCTTCAATAATAGTCCGTCTTTCTCACAGAAACGGTTCCCGGCGGCACTTAAGGAAGCGATGGTCCGCCCTCTCCTGAAAAAACCAACTTTGGACCCGGCCGAATTGGCCAACTATCGGCCGGTGTCTAATTTGCCCTATTTGGGCAAATTGATCGAGAGGGCGGTGGCAACACAGCTTCAGGGCTTTCTGGATGACGCTTCTGTCCTAGATCCACTTCAGTCCGGCTTTCGCCCTGGTTATGGGACGGAGACGGCGCTGGTCGCCCTTACTGACGACCTCCGGAGGCATCTGGATCGAGGGGGTGTGGCCGCACTGGTGTTGTTAGATCTGTCGGCTGCGTTCGACACGGTCGACCACCAGTTGCTGACCCACCGCCTCGCCGACGTGGGGATTCAGGGACTTGCCCTTCAATGGCTTGCCTCTTTTCTCCAAGGTCGGGGACAGAGAGTGGAAATCGGGGAACAGCGGTCCCAGAGGTACCCACTTGAATGTGGTGTTCCTCAGGGGGCAGTGCTTTCCCCGATGCTTTTCAACATCTATATGCGCCCTCTCGCCCAGATTGCCAGGAGGTATGGGCTGGGTTGTCATCAGTATGCAGATGACACCCAGCTCTATCTGATGTTGGGCGGCCGGTCGGGCTCCGACCCTGAAGATCTCCAACGGGGATTACAGGCTGTGGCTGAGTGGCTCAGGCTGAGCCGGTTGAAGCTAAACCCAGCGAAGACGGAGGTCCTTGGCCTGAGCCGGAACGGTTTGGGGTTGGGGCTCCCTCTCCCGACCTTCGATGGGGTACCTTTGGTGCCTGCGTCGGAGGTTAGGAGTTTGGGAGTGCTCCTGGACTCCTCCTTAACGATGGAGGCCCAGGTAGCAGCCACTGCCAGGTCTGCATTTTACCACCTGAGGCAGGCTCAGCAGTTGGCCCCTTTCCTCGACCGCGAAGACCTGGCCACAGTGATCCATGCGACGGTCACCTCAAGGCTAGACTACTGTAACGCTCTCTACATGGGGCTGCCTTTGTTGCTGATCCGGAGGCTGCAGCTGGTGCAGAACGCGGCAGCTAGGCTGCTGATGGGCCTCCCCAGGTGGGAGCACATCAAGCCTGGGTTGAAGGCGCTGCACTGGCTGCCAATAGCATACCGAATCCGCTTCAAAGTGCTGGTACTTACCTTTAAAGCCCTATATGGCCTGGGTCCGACCTATCTGAGGGACCACCTTTCCCCGTATATACCCCCAAGAGCACTTCGGTCGGGGACCATGAGCCGCTTAGTGGTTCCGGGTCCCCGAGAGGCACGATATGCCACGACAAGGGCTAGGTCCTTCTCAGTGGCGGCCCCTACCTGGTGGAACGAGCTCCCGGAGGAGATCAGGGCCCTGCGGGATCTTGCGCAATTCCGCAGGGCCTGCAAGACGGAGCTCTTCCACCAGGCCTTTATATAGGGGCCGCCGCTTCCACCACCACCAACGGTGGAAATACCATCAAGCTGGAGTGCCCTTGAAGCCTGGCGACGAGGTGAATTATATGAACTACACGGCAGCAAGATCAGCCGATTAACGGGAACGACTATTATAACTAATGTTGACAGGGAGTATTCCTTGTGGGCACCAACTGTAGACCATCTTGGAATTATAGCACATTGTTATTATTAATGTTATGTTATTGGTTGTGATTGTGATTTTATTGAACTTTATTGAATTTTATGTATGGCTTAGGCCTCTGTAAGCCGCCCTGAGCCCGTTCGCGGGGTAGGGCGGGGTAGAAATACCCGAATAAATAAAAATAAAAAATAAAAAATAAAACCCAAGACCGATTACAAAAAATAAAAGCCAACCATTTACAGACTTTCAACAGACATTAAAAATGATAGAACAGATTTAGAGTCCAGTGGCACCTTTAATACCAACAAAGTTTTATTCTTTAAGGTGCCACTGGACTCTAAATTTGTTCTACTACTTCAGACCAACACAGCTGACCACCTGGATCTATTAAAAATGACAGTATCCCTTTCATAAGAATACTATCCAGAAAGATTCCAATTTGTACTTTCTACAGAATGACACTAGTGTGGGAACCTTCCTGACTTTATCAGGCAAGTTACAGTGTTGTGGAGGGCACAGTGTTTATTTACTTACATACTCCATTTATTTCAAAGAAAAAGCCCTCACTTCAGACAGAGAGGGAGGTGTGTATTACTCATCACCTTTAGACTGGTGGAACAGAATTGAAAATGGATCAGAGCTATTATTGCTGTTGAAGGTGGTTGAGATGTTTTTGCTGTATTCTGAGATCCTTTACTTGCGATACCTGTAAGGGCACCTCTCTGTTGGGGTTTGAGGTGCCATGTGTTATGCTGCCTCCTTGCCTTCCTTAGTGCTTCCTACCTATTTTCGCTGTCATCAAAGGCTCTTCCGTTAGAATTCTTAGTTGGATCCAAAGAACAGGATGGGTTAGTTCTTTTTGGTAGTATGACAGAATAGTTAGCCACGTGGAGGTCACTCTGAGGTACAGGGAGATCTTTTACACTATATAAAACAGTAATTTTCTCTTAAACAGAGTTTATTAGAAGTATAGCAGCATAACAGTTTCAGTACAGTTCATAAGCACAATGATTTCAGATAGGTATGGTTCTACTTTTTTCTCTAAAGTTCCTTAAATGGACCTATCCACAAAGGCTTATTGTCTCTCTTTTCACATAAGTTAATAACTTCCACAAAGCTTAATTTCCTAACTTGCCATTTAGGCTATCAATTTCCACACAGAGTACAGATTTCTCTCACATTACAGCACACAGTGAACTAACGCTCTCTGCACAAACAAATTAACTCCACCCCCTAGAGTACAACCACTGTCCAATTATAACACACTTCAATCACCTATGTAGCCACCCTATTTCTTACTCTAGAGGCCTGCATTTTAAATCACAGCAACGTACATATGAAATCCCACATTAAATCACAAAAATGAAACACGCAAAAATATTTACATAGCAAAATACCACAGTGGTGGTTGGATTTGTAAAATATATATCTCAGCACCTTTAGTGACAGAGGATATTTGAAATAAACAGTCTACTTAGCATTAGAGAAGAAACTGAGAACACAACCCAAGAGAAAAATGTAAGTGCAGTTCTTTTTAGGGGTGTGCAAAAGAAACTTTTCAGTTTTTTTTCAAATACGTGTCTATTGGACACACAAAATATCGGTATTCCAAATATTCCCAAATACCAATAACAGTTTTGTATTGGGATTCAGGTAAATATTTGGGAAACCCAAATTTATTCAGCTGCATTATATAATGGAGAAGGGATTTAAACTTTAAATGCTTGCTGAGTTCACTCATCGAGACATGCTGCAGCAGTGGTGCAACTCTGCGAGTAAACTCAGCAAGCATTTAAACTTTAAATGCATTCTAGGCATGCCCAAATAAAAACCAAATAATGGCCCCGGTCACACGGGCAGGAAACTGCAGAGGAGAAGCGTGGCTGTTTGCCCTGGGGCAAACTACTGCGCAGTTACGTGATCAGACCTCCTGTGGAGGTCCTGTGGAGGTACCGTGGAGGTTCCATGGCAAGGGAGAGGTGCCGATCACAGGACAAGCTGGTGCACAACAAAGAAGTGCGCGCCGCGGCAAACTGTTTTTTATTTTTGTGTACATGACAAATGTGCATGCTCCGTTGGGTGCGCATGCGCATCCACAGAGACATGGACAAAAAAACCCACCTTATTTGCAAGGGGACATGGGCGGGCGCCGGATGCCACTGGAAACGCGATCAGACGCCCGCCCTTGCCCTGCAGTTTCCGGAAACTAGTACCTCCAAGGTACTAGTTTTTTGCCACGCAGTTTCGGCTGGAAGCCTCGGTTGAGCCACGGGAGTGCTACGCTTCCCAGATGTGCTGGTGAGATCGCGCCCGGAAACTCCGGCTGTTTTCCGTCTCACTTGTGTGGCTTCTGTTACGTGTGACCGCAGCCAATATTGACTTTTATTCAGTTGCAGCTATTTCAGTAGCCAAATACAGATTTCTGATCTGTATTCAGCTGAATAAACACCCAAAAAATACCAGTAAGGTATTTTTTGGGTATTTATTCAGCTCGGTATATACCAAGCACACACTTCTAGTTCTCTTCTGTTCAGGAATAATAGTAGGAGATGTGAAAATAACTCTCCCTAGTTTCCTCACTTCGGGGCTCAATGGAAAGTAAAGATACTGTATGTACCTAGCTAATGTATCCTGTATACGGCTGACATGTAGAAGACCCAGGTATGTTTCTGATCAAGCAGATATTTTACCTCAGGCAAGCCAAATTAAGGCAACCCAAGTGAGGACTGTCTAGGGGTGCCAGCCTCCAAGTGGGACCTGGGGATCCCCTGGAATTACAGGTCTTCTACAGACAAAAGAGACCAGTTCCCTTGGGGGAAAATGGATGTTTTGGAGGGTGGACTTTGTGGCATTGTACCCCACTGAGGTCCCAACCTGGATCTGGCAACCCTTTCCCCATCTCCCACTGGTGGCTGGGGGGATCTGGCAACCCTAGGACTGACGGATCAATACAGACCATCCCTGCACATTGCCAGCAATCAATGGTTCCAGGTGTTTGTTGTATAGAATTATTTATTGATCCATCACCTGACAAACAAAATCAATCATCTGAATCCACAGCACCTCCCTTGCACACGCTCATTGCTTTCTGCTTTCTGAGGCCCTTGTGATTTCCTTCAGCTCCAGATAGCTTGTGTGAGACTGAGAGAAGGCAGATGGCTGCCTTGGAGATTGTTTTACCTAAACATTCTGTGTTATAGGGGACTGCTGTGGATTTGGGGAATTGATGTCCTATGTCAGGCAGCTGGCTGATCAGTAAATAATTCAGTATCCTTAAGTTCGGTAGCAGAACCTCTGCTGAATTAACTGCAGCCTGTCTCCCCAGCTGTTAAGGTTCATAATACCAATTCCCCTTTTAGTGATTCAGCTTGTTCCCCGGTGCTATCAGCTACACGCAGAATGCTCCTGAATGTTCCTTCTCTGTTGCTTTATGACACTTCAGTTAGTTGTCATTGATTTTTTTTTTTCACAGAGCCTGCAGCTGCACAATTTATCTTGGTGGCAGACATAATTGCCAACGAATTCTCTGTCTGCTTCAGCCTCCCACCCTTCCCTCTGCTCCACTTTTTTTAGACTGGTACCTAAAGAGCATCTACCTCTTTAAATGTAAGGTCTCTTTGTGGCAGAATGGCTGGCAGATGACCAGAGCATCATTAGTCCTTTCCCTGAAGAGACTCTCTTCTCCTCTGCTATGCCTCTACTAACCTTTTCTGGTGCATGGAAATTTTGCTACAACCATGTTTGGAGGAGTGGGTACAAATTGAGTTATCTACTTCTGTTGGCTTGGATCCACAAGAGAACTTCTGTGTGCACAAAGAAGGGGGCGTTTTTGCCAGGTTCCCCCTCCCACAGCAGGCCTCTAACTCCTCCCTCATGCTGTCCCCTTCCCAACCCCAGCAGCAACACTTCTGGAGCCTGGGTCATTTCGTAGAAAAAGAGCTAGGGGAAATCATTAGCATAACTCATTAGCATATGCCACACCCCCTGACATCACCGGAAGTGTGTCCTCCCCACAGCCGGCGGCGACCTCCAGCGGGCACCAGCAGGGAGCTCCAGGCCCCCCCCTCCCGCACCTCACCCGGGGGGATGGTGTCCCCCCGCGTCCCCCCCCAAATGACCCCTGTCTGGAGGCATTTTGGAACACAGCAGCAGAGGTGAGGCAGAGAAGTCTTCCTATGCACATGGAAATCCCTTTTGTCTGCAAAGGCATCCTGTGGATCCAAGCCATAGAATCCTGTTGTATGGCTGTTCATAGAATCGTTGGAGGTTTGTTCATAAAATGTATTCCCAAAATAATGTATGAGAGCTATGCGTATTGTGTGTGTATATTTGTGTGCATTTATTTTAATGTTCACTGTGCCTTGCTACAAAACTGCCAAAGAAGTTTGCTTGGAAGGTGTGGTGTTTAAAAACAGTTCTGAAGGAACTGCTGTGTTAAAAATATAAAAGCCATATATTACCTCAGGTAAAAGGATCTTGTGAACAGCTGGATTAAAATAATAACATGGCCCAAGTCAGCACAAATCAAGCTATATAGGGTGTATAGCCCATATGTCTAATCTATTCACTGACAATGCCACCGCACCATAACTTCCACACTAGATCTATAAATAGTAAAGTCAAGGGTATTTGTGGTCTAACTGAGAGGTTTCAAGCCACTACTGTTTTGATATCGGAATCAGGGCTCTAGTCGGGGGGGAGCTCTCAGGTACGGAGCTCCGGAAGAGAACCTCTAGGGGGCGGGGCGGTCACGTGGTGAAGCCCCGCCCCTTCTTTACCCCGCCCTCTGCTTCATCCTCATTCCGTTTGGGAATGAGGATGAAGCAGGAGGGTAAGTAGCCGGGCCTTCTGACACACTTCCGGTGATGTCAGGGTGTGTGGCCTTCTGCCACTTCTGGTGATGTCAGGGGGCGTGGCATATGCAAATAAGTTATGCTAATGAGTTATGCTAATGAGCTCCGGCAGCTCTTTTTCTACAACAAGACCCCTGATCGGAATAGTACATTTTCCCATGCATCCCTCCAAATCCAACTGTGCAGAACCAAACTCTTAGAATTTCAGTGGTTGCTGTTGTTTGGGCCTTTGCCTCTTCCCTTCCTTTGTGTCCTATCCTTCCAACTTATTTTGCGGTGACTGGTGCTGACAGCTAATGAGTCTGGCCGTGGTGGTTATCAGCAACAAGGATGGAGAAGGGTGCTCTTTCTGTTTTTTTCTCTCTCTTCCAACTTCCATCTCCTTCCTCCTTCCTCCCCCATCACCTTGGATGCTTTTGCAGCATCTGAGGCCTCTCAGGATCAGCCTCAGAGTCACAGTTTCCATTCCACTAACAATGCAGTCTTCCTGTGGTGCAAAGATCACACCTCCATTGCAAGGCATTTTCACACATGAAGGTTTCATCATTAGCGGTGCCTTTGGACTTGAGTCCTAGTCCTCAATGTGTAGAAATAAAAGAAAGGGGGAGTGGAATGAGTCTTTGGAGTAATTTTGACCTTGATATTGGAGTCAGAAAAGGTCAAGTTATTTGCCAAACCTATGAGCAAGTCATCAGAGCCCCCAGTGCTGTTTCCTGAAATATACTAGTTTTTCTAGATAGGTAATTTCAATAAATTTCAATAATAAGAACATAAGAACATAAGAGACGCCAATGTTGGATCAGGCCAAAGGCCCATCCAGTCCAACACTCTGTGTCACACAGTGGCCAGAAATACCAGTGCCATCAGGAGGTCCACCACTGGGGCCAGGACACTAGAAGCCCTCCCACTGTTGCCCCCCCCAAGCACCAAGAAGACAGAGCATCACTTGCCCCAGAGCCCCTAGCTATACCTTGTGGCTAATAGCCACTGATGGACCTCTGCTCCATATGCTTATCTAATTCCCTTTTGAAGCCGTCCATGCTTGTAGCACCCACCACTTCCTGTGGCAGTGAATTCCATGTGTTAATCACTCTTTGGGTGAAGAAGTACTTCCTTTTATCCGTTCTAACCCGACCGCTCTGCAGTTTCATGGAGTGCCCACGTGTTCTTGTATTGTGAGAAAGGGAGAAAAGTACATCTTACTTTACCTGCTCTTTCCCATGCATAATCTTATAAACCTCGATCATGTCACCCCTCAGTCGTCTTTTCTCCAAGCTAAAGAGCCCTAAGCGCTTTAACCTTTCCTCATAGGGAAAGTGTTCCAACCCTTTTATCATTCGAGTTGCCCTTTTCTGCACTTTTTCCAAAGCTATAATATCCTTTTTAAGGTGTGGTGCCCAGAACTGCACACAGTATTCCAAATGAGGTCTCACCATTGATTTATATAGGGGCATTATTATATTGGCTGATCTGTTTTCAATACCCTTCCTAATAATCCCCAGCATAGCATTGGCCTTCTTTATTGCAGTCACACACTGTCTCGACATTTTCAGTGAGTTATCCACTACAACTCCAAGATCTCTCTCTTGCTCAGTCTCTGCCAGTTCAGACCCCATCAATGTGTATTTATATTTAGGATTTTTGGCTCCAATGTGCATCACCTTGCACTTGGCCACATTGAACCCCATTTGCCATGTTGACGCCCACTCGCCCATCCTTGACAGATCCCCTTGGAGTGCCTCACAATCCTCACTGGTTTTCACCACCCTGAACAACTTTGTATCATCCGCAAATTTAGCCACTTCACTGCTTACTCCCATCTCCAAATCATTAATGAACAAGTTAAAAAGCAGTGGACCAAGTACTGATCCCTGCGGTACCCCACTGCTTACCACCCTCCACTGAGAAAATTGCCCACCTACACTCACTCTCTGTTTTCTATGAACTAGCCAGTTTTTGATCCATAAAAGGACTTGTCCTTCTATCCCATGATTTTTGAGCTTACTTAGGAGCCTTTGATGAGGAACTTTATCAAAAGCTTTCTGGAAGTCAAGGTAAATAATATCTATTGGATCCCCCTTGTCCACATGTTTGTTCACCCCCT
Source organism: Gekko japonicus (assembly GCF_001447785.1). NCBI lineage: Eukaryota > Metazoa > Chordata > Lepidosauria > Squamata > Gekkonidae > Gekko > Gekko japonicus. Next base: position 298,507 of record NW_015163113.1, on the reverse strand, counting down.
CAAAGAACACTAACAGGTTAGTGAGACAAGATCTTCCCTTACAGAAACCGTGCTGAGTCTGCCTCAATAGGTTTTGTTCATCTATGTGCCTACTAATTCTTTCCTTAATAATGGTTTCCACCAATTTACCCGGTATCGACGTCAGACTGACTGGCCTGTAATTTCCCGGATCTCCTCTGGAACCCTTTTTAAAGATGGGAGTGACATTAGCTACCTTCCAATCCTCAGGAATGGAGGCAGATTTTAAGGAAAGATTACATATCTTTGTCAGGAGATCTACAAGTTCACATTTGAGTTCTTTCAGAACTCTCGGATGTATGCCATCTGGGCCTGGTGATTTTTCAGTTTTTAAGTTGTCTATCAGTTTTAGGACCTCCTCTCTCGTCACCTCAATCTGACTCAGGTCTTTCAACACCCCTCCTGAAATCAGTGGTTCTGGAGTGGGCAAGCACTTCTCATCTTCCACAGTGAAGACGGAGGCAAAAAATGCATTTAGCTTCTCAGCCATTTCCCTATCATCCTTCAATACTCCTTTTACCCCTTGGTCGTCCAAGGGCCCCACTGCCTCCCTGGCTGGTTTCCTGTTTCTAATGTATTTGAAGAAAGTTTTATTGTTGGTTTTTACGTTTTTTGCTATATGCTCCTCATATTCCCTTTTTGCCTGCCTGACCTCAGACTTGCATTTTATTTGCCATAGCCTGTGTTCCGTTTTATCAGCCTCACTGTGACTAGCTTTCCACTGCTTAAAGGAATTCTTTTTACTTTTTACAGCCTCCATTACTCTGTTTGTTAACCATGCAGGCTTTTTCCTATACCTGTTTGTGCCTTTCCTAACCTGCGGAATATATATTTTTTGAGCTTCTAGGATCGTAGTTTTAAATAGATCCCAAGCTTCCCCAATTGTTTTGACCCTTTCTACTTTTCCTTTCAGTTTCCTCCCCACGTGTCCCCTCATATCAGAGAAATTACCCCTTTTAAAGTTAAAAATGGTTGTGTGAGTCTTTTTGGCCAATTCTCTATTTGTACAAATGATGAACTCAACAACATTATGATCACTGTTTCCAAGCGGTGCAATCACTTTTACATCTCTCACCAGGTCTTGAGTGTTACTTAGGACCAAATCAAGGATCGCCTCTCCCCTGGTAGGTTCCGTGACCATCTGCTCCATAGCACAGTCATTTAGAGTGTCTAGAAACTCAATCTCTTTTTCCCGGCTAGAACACATATTGACCCAATCAATGTGTGGGTAGTTAAAATCACCTATTATTACACAGTGTTTTTGTCTAGTTGCTATCTTTAAGGCATTCATCATTTTATAATCCTCCTCTATCTTTTGATCTGGTGGGCGATAACAAACTCCCAGTGTTAAGTTTCCTTTTGGCCCCCCTATTTCAACCCATAGAACTTCCAGAAGCGAATCCAATTCACTTAGCCTCTCAATCTTTCTAGACTTTATACCCTCTCTGACATACAGAGCTACCCCACCTCCAACCCTTCCCCCCCTATCCTTCCGATATAATATATAACCGGGAATCACTGTGTCCCACTGATTTTCCTCATCCCACCAAGTTTCAGAAATACCCACAATGTCTATTTTTCCCTCCGACACCAAGCACTCCAACTCCCCGATTTTACCTCGGACACTTCTAGCATTTGTATAGAAACAGCTGTAATTTCCCTTACAAGTTAAGCCTGCATCCTTCCTCTTGCTATCTCGAGTCGTTGTCCGGCAGTCCATGTCACCAGCCATGGCCTCTGTGGACAATTTCAATCCACCTCCCTGTAGAAAAGCAACCGGTACCCCCTCACCTCTCTCAGATGAGCCAACCCGAACCAGAGACTTTTCATCTCCTGTCGGCTTTCCCCCAATATTCAGTTTAAAAGCTGCTCTGCCACCTTTTTGATTTTAAGTGCCAGCAGCCTGGTTCCTTCTCGGGACAAGTGGAGACCGTCTCGCCTGTACAGCTCCCTCTTGTTCCAAAAAGTATCCCAGTGCCTAACAAACCTGAACCCTTCCCCCCTACACCATCGTCTCATCCACGCATTGAGACTCCTGATCTCTGCCTGTCTCTCCGGCCCTGCGCGTGGAACAGGTAACACTTCTGAGAAGGCTACCTTGGAGGTCCTGGACCTAAGTTTCCTGCCCAGCAGCCTAAATTTCTCCTCCAGGACCTCACGACTGCATTTCCCCACATCGTTGGTGCCGACATGCACCACGACCACTGGCTCCTCCCCAGCACTATCTACCAGCCTATCTAAAACACGCGTAATGTCCGCTACCTTCGCACCAGGCAGGCAAGTCACCATACGGTCAGTACGCGGGTTCGCCACCCAGCTGTCTACCTGCCTAAGGATCGAATCACCCACTACCAAGAGCCCCCCTCCCACCCTGCTCAGGGATGGTTCCTTGGTGCAAAAGGAGAGCCGCTCACCAGCTGGGGAAGAGGTCCCTTCTGAGGGCACATTCCCCTTATCCTCAGCACGGTGCCCTGTTTCCCCTAGACCCTCATGCTCCCTGACAGCAGCGGGGCTGCCAGATCCAGAGTGGGACGTAGCTAACAAGTCCCCGAGAGTCTTTTCTGTGTGCCTAGCTGACTGTCTCTGCTTCTCCAGGTCAGCCACCTTGGCCTCAAGGGAGCACACACGTTCCCTGAGAACCAGGAGCTCCTTGCACCGAGGACACACCCAAGACTTCTGCCCAGTGGGCAGATAGTCATACATGTGACACTCCGTGCAAAACACTGGATAGCCCCCAACCCCCTGCTGGCATTCTGGCTTCATAATTCTTTTAAAATAAATAAATATAATCCCCTTTTAAACCCTTGGTATTTATGTGGTTTTTGTTATCAAAGTCAAATTATTTTACGGGAAAGACAAAGAGCCTAGGGCCTTGTCTTTCTGGCTCTTTTTGGGCTTCTTACAGAGCCACAGGCAAAGAGCCACAGGCAAAGAGCCCTTTAGCTCGCCCTTTCCTTAAATAGAGGCCTCCCCCAGCAGAGGTCAGGCAGCAGCTATTCAAATTCAAATTCACCCAGGCACTCAATCACAGGCAAAACAATGCCCCTTCCACTTCCTCTCAATTACAGGCAATCCCAGTCAAACAGTGCCCGTTCCTCTCCCACACTCAATCAGCCAGGACTCTGCAAGAACTCTAAGTGCTTCCACACACTGCTAAACACAGTTTTCCCACAAAATATCCTTAGCTGAATTCTCTCAGCTGAAAGCAAGTAAAAGAAACCCACTCACCTCTCTCACAGCTCTCTCTCCTGCTCCTGCTCAGAGCTCAATCCACTTGAAAAGAGATATTTCCCCCCACTGTGCCAAGCAAACCATATAGGTTCAAACTGCCCCCTTCCCTCTGACCAAGGAACCATAGTAAAGGTAACGTAAAGGTTTCCCTTGCTCGAAAGCCAGTCAAAAAGGAACCATACCAACTGTTTAATGTACAATGTTCAGCAGGGAATTTTGTAGACTCCCTAATTTATTTCTCAAAAGCCCACCACTTAGTAATTTGCTTTAGACTGAGAATCCCTTGTCCCTTCTTATCATTCAAATAACTTGGAAGGGAGACTCTTCACATCCAGACTAAAAGTCTTGTCAGGTAAATGGCACTTACTTGTCCTTTACAGTTGAGGAGATGGATTTGGGGATTAATTTTTATTCTTTCCAAAAGAACACTTTGTCCTTGATTTAGCTCTTCAAATAGATACAAGCCATTTTAGCTGATGAGCAGAGGAAGGCAGTAATATCTCAAAGGAAGCAGAACCAGGGAGTTTTAACAACAAAAGTGCTTAATACCAGATTTGTTCTTGATTAGAACAAAAAGGTTTTGCCTGCCTTTCAGTGGCGATTGTAATGCTTCCAATCTAACTGAGGTGGGGGGGGGGGGACAGGACAAGAAGGGATAATGTCCATGAGTCTCGAGTCACTGTTCCATGGCACTAGCAGTTAGCACCGAAAGTAAGGAAAGGGTCTCTGAAGTCTGAAAACACTGAGAAATTGTTTCTGTACTAACAGACCAGTCCCATGATAACCATATGAAGGACAAGTTCATGATTCACCAAGCGAACCCTACTTCTGTCACTTATGGTGAATTATCGCTTTCTATTATAAACTTCTTGGTTTTGCTGCAGTAGTATTTAACTACATGGAGGTGGGGGGCGGTTCAAACCATTGACAAGGCACAATATATGGATGGTGTTCTTCTTTCAGATTGGTGAATCACAAGTTCAACAATTATGACAGGGCTTTTTTTGACAATACTCATTGGTATTGAGTACCAACACCTTATTTCAGGGCTCTCCCAAGTCCTGGTCATCATTTGCCAGCCCATCCCATTATGCCAGAGAGAGAGACAGCAGACCTTCAGAAAAAGCCCAGTTGGATTCTGCAGAGGGAGGGAGGAATTGGTAGAAATCAGCACAACCTTATATATGAGTTCTGGCACCTTTTTCATACAAAAATACTGATTAGGTTCTCCATTATTTTGATCCAAAATAGTCTCCAAACACCTGCTCATAGGTAGTACTTTCCATTTGAAACAAGAAGGATATATCTGTGCATTCTTTGGCCAGCACCCCTTGGATGTTGTTGGGCAATTGCCTCAAAGAATAATTCTGTACAAACTTTCCTTATTCTTACATGCTGAGTGGAAGAGCACTTCCAATAAATATCCCTTGTTGGTCATGGAGATTGCTGTGGGACATATTGCGGGAGACAGCCTCTAAATTACAGGTGTATCTTTGCGGAAAATAAGGCCTCATTTGTTTGACCATAGTGAGTGAATGAAAATGAAGAGACAGTATGATTTAATAGAATGTTTCTGCTGGAGCCAAAGGAATCTTTGTACTGATTTCAGCCACCCTATATGCCATATTTAAACAATAATTAGAGTTAGGTTATTGCCAGGATCGTTGCATGAGATATTTTAATGTCAGTGCAGAACTCAAATGTTACAGTCCGTTGAATCAGCAGCACTGCTGAAAATCAAGAGGATATGAGGATCATAAGGCTGAGTGTCAAAGTTAGGCAAATACAGCTAGATGGGGAAAAGAAAAGAAAAAAGAAAAAAGGTACCCTCAAAGGTTAACACATTAAGAGAAAAATTAATCTCAGTGCAGAATTGTAAAGGGGTTAATAATGAGATTTTTACCTCTCAAGTCATTGAAACAGGCTTTAGGAGTGAAAAGTTGTAAAAATGTGTGTGTTCACCAGCATTTCCAAAAAATAAAGGAGAGAGGAAACAATCCCAAAAAAGTGTGGGAAGCAGATAAAACAAGTTTTTGTTCTTTTCCTAAATAAATATGCTTTTTCATTATAGCAAATTACATATATCTTCTTAACCATCTACATATCCTCCCATAATTTTTAACATAGTGCTAACATTTTCTTTTTTCTTTTCTTTTCTTTTTTTTGGTTTGTTTATCTTTCCATTAGCCTTGTTTTTTTGTTTCGAGCCCACATGCAAGTTAGCCTCACTTTATCAAATAATGAATCATATGTATAAATATAAGTGGTTTTCATCTTTTTATGTTGTGATAACCAACAATTGCAATTATGAATTAGCTTACCGGCAGTTATAATTTGTATGTTTTCTTCTTGTCATGTTTGATGACTATTTTTAAATAAACCTTCATGCTTTCTGCAAATTGATGCAATGCCGTCTTTTTCTTAATTGTGATTGTTTGAATATTACACATTCAATGGGAACTGAAATGTTTTGTTTCTCTTAATAAGATACTGCTACTTGATAGGTTTCTTCCATTCAAAATCCTGCAGTTAAATGAAAAGTATGCCTGTGGTTCAGAAACCTCTCACAAAAGAAGAGTGCTTTCAGATTAGAGGGCAGAATCGAAACTTATTGTCTTCTGCAATTCTGTATGTACCGAATCTCAAACAGAATATGATACATGGCATAAACTCTCCTAATTGATTATCTCAACTTCTGTGATAAATTTACAGTTTGAAGATACACCTAAACAAAGGAAGGTCGTTTCCCTCAACTAAAAGAGCAGATCCTTTAGAACAAAAATTGCACATACAAATCTGGTCCCTCATTTCAGATTTCTGGGGAGGGAGTCAGATTCTTGTGTGCATATCAGAACTTCTAGGTCTTGAAATCTGACCTTTTGGATCTTATCTGTCCAGCAGAGTGAGAAATCACTCTCTACTCTAGCTCTCTCTAAGGAAGAGGCTCCGTCCACTCAAAGTATCTGAATACTAGTTCTCAACACTATTCAGGAAAGGTTCGCATGGTCTTAAGGATGCTATTGATCAAATGACATGGAAGTTCTGTCTTTTATTACATTCTTATTGTCTCTAGTCTGTAAAAAAAATCTACATAATACAGAACAGAGTGCAGTCTAGAGGTTATATAACTGTTTTTTAACATGAAGCTGCCATATACCAAGTCAGATCACTAGTCTGTTTAGCTTAGTACTGTGTACTCTAACTGACACTGATTCTCCAGTTCACAGGTAAAGAAAAGTCTTTCTCAGTATCTAATACTTCATGTCCTTTTAGCTAGAGATGCCCTGGATTGCCTGGGACCTTACAAATGGGGAAAGAAGTCCTCTACTGCTGAGCTCCAGGCCCTCCCCCAGAATGTTGACCTGCTGTTTTATTATGTTGATATGGCAAAATTGTGGATGAATCAGAAAACACCCAATCCATTAACCATAGTGCCTGGTCAAATTTTAGTTCTCAGTAAATCCACTAAGTATTAATTTTCTGATCTTTGTCATATTCAGGTGGTTCTTCATCCAACACCAAACAGTCCAAAACAATCTGAGTGGCACAAAATGGCTGTTTCCAAAAACTGCCCCGATCATGATCTGAAAATCAAACTTGCAGTCCGAATGGATAAACCTCAAAACATGAAGCATTCTGGGTAAGCTTTTTTCTTTCTTGGCTCGTTCAACTGTGATTGCACATTGGCACATGGTGTTACAAGGGTTATAGCATATATGGATTCTCTCCTTTCCCCCTAGTTTACATATGGATGCCTAAGATTAGCAAGGTTAAAAGATGGATTGACATATCTTGGCCTTTCTCTTTTAAGCTTGATCACATGTTTTAAAAATAATTGTTTTAACAGCTTGTGATATACCATCCTAAAAGTCCAGCACTTATTTCTGTTGGATTTACCAGGCATTTTGGTACTTTTCTTGTCAAAAAAGAACAAGGAAATTGGCTTTTTTTGTTTTATAAAAAGCATTGTTTTTTCTTCATTTGTACCTTTTTCATAAATTGCATCATCAGAATAGCAGTTTCTTCATTGTGTTTTCCAAGAGCATGTTCACAGAGAAACAATCTATTATAATTACTTACATAAGATGTACCTTTACTCTGTGTATCATTTAAAAAATTTCTAAGGTATATGAGGAGGAGACAGCTATGAGTACAAATTGGAGTTAATTCAGTCAAAAGTAATCTAGAAGAAGAGTAGGTTTTATACCTCACTCTTCACTACTTGAAGGAGTCTCAGAGTGGCTCACAATTGCCTTCCCTTCCTCTCCCCCACAACAGGCACCTTGTGAGGTAGGTGGGGCTGAGAGAGTTCTGAGAGAACTGTGACTGGCCCAAGGACACCCAACTGGCTTCATGTGGAGGAGTGGGGAATCAAATCTGGTTCTCCAGATTAGAGTCTGCTTTTAACCACTACACCAAGCTGGCTCTCAAATGGCTCTCAGATCTAAAATGTTTACAGCACTATTTAGGCATAAAGCATTTTGCAAATCCTTACCCCACAGGCCAGGCAACATCTCCATACTGAACTTAACCCCATTTTAAACCTGTGAAGTAGAACTGGTAGAAAACAGCATGCTAAAGGACATCTACTACATGCATGGTGATGCACAAATTTGAAATCCTCACCTAATGCTGTATTTTGGATTAAACTACCCTAGCAGTAAGATCAGCAATTGTTATTGTATATGAGATCCAAAACCCGATGCACAACCCCAACAGGGCAAACAAATGTTCTTATTTTTCCCTTGACTTTCTGTTCATCAGTATTTTGGAGGATATGTGTAATAAGTAGCTGACCCGTCTGTAAATTTAGATTGTCATTTATAAAAGACACTCATTCAGCACTCATATTACATTCCCTTCAATCCTTCAGTGTGTAATTCTGCTAATTAACTTTGGCTTTTTGTCACATTTCCTTTTGACTCACAGTTGATTCTGAAGTCTTCAGTACATTTAAATGATTAAGCCATCTGCCCTGTTCTTACAAATTTGATGATCCAGACCTCTCTGAAGTCAATTACAATTTTCCCACCAACTTCATAGGACTTTTGATCGAGCCATAAATAATGCATCCTAGAATGTTTCTGCTAAATTATGCATGAATGTGCAGCATGTAGGCCAAATGCCTGTCAGTTTTATCTGCATAGATTTGGCCTGATTTAGGCGTGACGTTGGGCAAACAAAAAGCGCTTAACCAGGTTTCATGCACCCAGCATTTCATTTCAATTAGGCCCTCAGCCACTAACCAGGCGAAGTGAGCATATGAGCACACACATCCCAACTACGGATCCCTTTCTGAAATATAAATAGTGCAGGTGCAGGTAAGGGGCCTGGTTTAAACAAAACCCATAGGTAATGTTTTTTGGCTTGGCATCACATTTCAATTGGGACTTGAAGTCAGACTTGAAACCCTATGGGCTGGATCCAAAGACTCACTGCCACTAGATTTCCACCAATTCTGTATCAACCTGTGCCCAGATATCCACAGGCACCCAGGAGTTTTGTCAACTCCCACCAGCCCCCAGAAGCAGGATTCTGGGAACCTCAAAAGCTGTAGCAGGAAAGTTTCTTTACATTAGCACTGTCTCAGATTTAATGCTTAGGATCCACCCCTATGTCATAGTCATAGGGCTGCTGTACACCACACTGGTCAGGCCACACCTGGAGTTCTGTGCGCAGTTCTGGAGACCTCACTTCAAAAAGCAAGTGGACAGAATGGAGCAGGTGCAAAAGAGAGCAACGAGGATGATTGGAGCCTGGAGACCAAGCCCTATGAGGAAAGGTTGAGGGACTTGGAAATGTTCAGTCTGGAAAAGAAGAGGTTGAGGGGGACATGATTGCTCTCTTTAATTATTTGAAAGGCTGTCACTTAGAGAGGCCAGGGAGATGTTCCTGTTAGCAGCAGAGGAGAGGACTCACAATAATGGATTTAAATTACAAGTGGAAAAGAAACAATTTTTTTAAGTAAGAATATTTTAGCAGTGGAATCGGCTGCCTGGGGAGGGGGTGAGCTCCCCTCACTGGCAGTCGTCAAACACCAGCTGGTCAAACACTTGTCAGGGATGCTTTAGACTAATCCTATATTAAGCGGGGGGGTTGGACTAGATGGCCTGTATGGCCCTTTCCAGTTTTATGATTCTATGGCTGCGTTCAGACTGGCAGTTTGAAGCGCTAGGGAGTCGTGGCAAAGAAGACCCAGAACAGACCCTGAACGGCTTGTTCCTGGTATTCCTGTTCACACTGCAGTGAATGAAGCGGGAGGATACCATGGAGGAAGCACAAGGGAGCGTTTGCACTGTTGGCCCGCCCCTGACAGGCTGTTAGCGTGTTTTCCATACTTGGCTGCATGCGCCTATGCGCATGGGCACATGGGCGCAGCAGCAAATAGGGCAGGATCGACTCCACACTTCCACTAGTGCCAATGTCTGACCTTCTCCAGGAGGGTCCTCGCGCGGCCGCCATGTTGCTGGTTTGTCTCCCAGGCAACTGCCTGGGTGGAGCTTTTATTTGGTGCGCTGGAGCGTCCTGGTCATGTGCATATGTGCACATGCGCATAGGTGCCTGCCGCAGAACCAGCTAGCGCCTATTATCAACTGCAGGTTGTTCCCGCCTTAGCAGCGCTTGCGTTCACACTCAGGGAACCGGAATCAACCCGTGCACCACACGGTTTGCTACCACTTCCACCAGGTATCTTTTAAACTCAGGAGGGAGGCGGCACAAGACAGCTTGATGCCTGAAAGATGTGCCTTCGTGAACCTACCCCTTTAATCCGCTAATGAAATGGTCCTGAAGCGTTTGGCTGCCGGGCCAAACTGCCAGTCTGAACGCGGCCTATGATTGTGTGACTCTGTTCCTAAAACAGAGTAACTTTCCCTTTCCACCCTTATACATAAAACAACCATTCCCACTGTAAATCTGTTTTTAAAAGTTCCTATGTTTCTACAAGTAGATAAGGGAATATATTTTATAATAGTGTATAAAGTGTGGCACAAATGTTTTTCATGGTGAGAGAGCAAAATTGCAGAATCTGACCCCAAAAATATATCAATGATTAGAGCAGGTGACTAATAGACTAATAGACTAACCTTTCATTAACAAATGTCTCAAAAAAAGATACAGTGAGTTCATTTCTTCAGATAATAGCTTTCTCAGTTTCGTTAACTAGTTTTTTCAGATACGTTGAAGAGTAACTAACAAAGACAATGATATTATAAATAAAATTATCACTTTTCTTGCTCAGTGTATATACAAACTTTTTCAAGCATTGATTTTCATGCCATGAGTAGATAGGTGATATATCTGTTTGATCCATGTATTCCCATCATGAGGGAAAAAATGTACCATACTTTAGACATTAAAATAAACTTGCCATTTTCTGCAAGGTGTGGACTCAGAGTAGGAAAACGGGAATAGTTTGCCAGTAGGAAGGACTTTTTGCAATATTCACAACTACTAAGAACAGACCTACTGACATCACCATCTTTTCTCCATTACAATAACTTGCCATAAGAACATAAGAATTGCCCTGTTGGAGCAGTCTTGTCGGGACATCTATTCCAGCATTTTGTCTCCAGCAAACTGCTGTGTTACATTCACTGAGTAGGCTTAATGCAATGGTGGTGATGGGGGAAAGTGCCATCAAGTCACAGCTGACCTATGGTGGCCCCATAGGGTCTCCAAGGCAAGAGACGTTCAGAGGTGGATTGCCATTGCCTGGCTCCACAACATGACCCTGGTATTCCTTGGACGTCTCCCGCCCAAATACTAGCCCCTCCTGCTTAGCTTCTGAGTTCTGGCGAGATCAGGCTAGCCTGGGCTATCCAGGTCAGGGTGCTTGATGCAATAGTTATATCCTGTTGTTTGACCCCAGCATTCAGCCATTTGATGTACATTGCCACCAGAAGTGGTGATAACATGTCCCCCTACACAGTGCCTGGTCAGACCGTGGGCAACACTTCCTCGCCTCACTGGCTGCTTAATAGCATCATGTACCCAAATCTGATATAGTATGTGGCATCATAATGAAGGCAATTCAAAGTGAGCTCAGGAAGCACTCTATTTACTCTTAATTGGCTTTATAAGGTCATATAGCCAGCCCTGGTTGGCTGTGCGATACTATCACATTAGCCATGTGGCTGTTGATTGGTTGGGTTTGGTAGACAGAAAGAAGTAGTGGTAGTATGAAGAAAACTGATACTGAAGCAGCTATCAATCAAGGCTGAAAAGGCTGGAATGTTGAGTAGGTTGTTATAGTGGTTTTTAAAGTTGTTATTGTCATATAATTTTCCTAAAGATTCTAGTTTCTGAATCAAGGATTGTCCTTTATATTTGTAAAAAATGTCCTTTATATTATGTTTTAGTAATTTTACCTTTTATTACCCTTACCCCTTTTCTTTATTCTGTATTCCCTCAAAAAGTTCAAAATAAAAAAAATATTTTTAAAAAAAGGTTGAAAAGGTTTGACTTTTCAGGTCATGACATTTTAAGTTGATTAACATCTCTAACAGCACCAGCCTATGCAGAGTTACTTCAGTTTACACTTGTTCATTTTAATGGACTTAGGCTTTGCCTGGAATTGCACTGTTCAATGCTTGCATGTCAGTACTAACAAAGAGCTGCGACTAGCTCAGCTATTTAGGCACCCTGTCTTTACTAGGCTTTGCTCATTGAAGCTGTCTCAGCTCCTGTTTTTACATTCACTTGTAACATATTCCTGTTACCACTGTGTGACTTTTACAGCCTGTCTTTAGTCTTGTTTGCATGAAAATAAGTCTGAGGTTTGGTTCCAGTAAGAACGTTCTTAGTTCTGCAAATGCTGACCTGGGAGACCTCCTACTTATAGGTAGAAAAATAGTTTAATTATCTATGTGGACTCTAAGTAATGAAAAAGTATATGGGAGCACATGGCGGAATGGAAGAGACATTATACACAAGCAATGTAACAAACTACAAATAGTATTTTTTAACAAAAATAACCCCAGCTTCTGGAGGGAGTGGTATGAAGTGGAAGGAAGGGGTAGATAGCGGGACTCCCTTTCGAGTCCACCGCTCTCTGGTCCACGCGTCTCACACACACACACACACACACACACCCATCAGGGTTTCAAAGGTGTTTGCCTTCAATTTCCTTCATATTGAATGGAAGAAACCCTGATCTGAATTGTTTAGCTTGGCCTTTGGAGGGTAATCCACATATTTGGGTTGTTTTTTGTGGTTAGTGGTATGTTGCTAGCCATATATTTTAATAGTTCAACATTTTAATGTTAATTTGTTATATTTGTTATATATTTGTTTTAATGTTGTTTTTACCTTCTTTATAATTGCCACAAGACCCTTTGGGAGAGGAGCAACTTAAAAAGCCAATCAGTCAATCAGTAAAATCTGCATTAGGCGGTGATTGTGAGGAACGTTTTACAGCACGTTGCGTAAGAGCGAAGGCAGATGCAAGATTCTAAGTAGAGTCACAGTGGCTATTTCCTCTGCAGCAGTAAATCTTGTTTTTCAACTTGTATGACAGGCATACATGCCAACAATTTGAATCTTGGATCCACAAGTTGCTTTCCATGCCAAGGAAGTATGTTAGATCTCAGTTTTGCCCAACCCCTCCCACATCAGGCAAGCAGTCTGCCTTTTTTAAAAACGCGTATGTGTTTATGTTTACATAAATCTTAGCAAAAATATTTTACACACTTTTTAAAAAGTTGTTAAATAGCTTCAGGGATTTTTATTTATTATTTTTTTTGTACGGGAAGCAAATATGAATTTATGAAGCTGTTTTACACTGACTCCCTCTATCTCAGTCCTGGCATCAGCTCTCCAAACAGAGATCTTCTCCCAGTCCTGTTACCTGAGATCCTTTTACCTAGAAAGGATAAGAATTGAACCTCGGAATCTCATGCATGTAAATTGTGTACTTTACAACTGAATGATAGTCTCTTTCTCTCTTAAAGGCATCTTGGTGGTTTTGTAAATATTAGCCAATAAGCATCCACCACAGCTAACATTTCCCCAATACAAACCATACAATGTAGATAACCAGAACTTCTGTGTGAGGGGAAGATGAAAGCTGAAACAAACTAGAACTTTCTAGATCACTTCCTCAATATCAGCCAAGTTTAAAAATAAGAAAAGCATCAGACCCTGCAGTCAACAAAAACATAGGGATCCATTCCCCCCCCCCCCCCAATGTATCCATATCTTGGAGATTTGAACGAATTGGTCTCTTTAAGCATGAAACTGATACTGACATTAAGGATCTAGTGAGCCTTGTCACAGACCTTTGATTCTTTCTTGACTTTGGTGCTCAGCAGCCTTCAACTTAACATTATTTTATTCTGTTTCACAGAAGTTGCATACTAAAACTCCTCCATTTCTTTTGTAGGTATTTGTGGGCCATTGGCAAAAATGTCTGGAAGAGATGGAAGAAAAGGTTCTTTGTGCTAGTCCAGGTAATATTTCAACAAAAACATGGTTTGGTTTGGGGGGGGGTTGTTTGTTGTTTTTTATTTTAATGCCATGTGCGGCTTTGCTAGTAGTGTTCTTGAATCTCTTAGCCTCTATACCAATTCTTCAGCATTTTTTTTATTTTCACAGAACACTCAAAAAAGTCTTACATTCGTCCTAAGCACACTTGTACCCTTTGAAATCCATCGAAATCAATAGACTAAGAATGATTCTACTTAGGTTTTGTACTATAAGAGTACAAGCTGTGAGCAAAATGTTTGAACTTATTCATTAGCCTGCTAAGTAAGTAAAACAAGTTACAGTTCTCTCAGCTCCAAACCCCTCACTTCCGTCTGCAGTAATGTGGTAATAATATTGACCTACCTTAGCAGGCTATTGGAAGGATGATTGGGACAATATGTATGAAGTGCTTTGAGTGCTCTCAAGAACAGTTGGGGATGCTGATATAATGATATATAATATTATTTTTAAGCAGTGCGATTCCAAGTATTCGTTCACCATTCAGTGGTGTTGCTTGGCCATATTAAGTAAAGAGCGTTTCAGTGGTTGTGTCAAGGGAAAACTCCTTTTCATCTTCCACCCCATGGAGTGTAAATTCTCGACTTTGAATTGTCATATCTGAGTGGAGAGGGGAAAGAGAAAAGGGAGGAGGAAGCTCCTATAGCCTATTTACAATCCATAAACCCTGCTTTGGAGGAGTGTCTGAATAAAGTCTCTGTTCTTGTAGTTAATCTTGACTGGAAAGTACATAAGCGACTCTGATTTCTAAGCTGTGTTTATGTGTGTGTGTCTTCCAGCAGTTGGTTCTTTCTAGCTGCCTGTCATGAAGATGAATGATCTGCCTGGGTCAGGAAGAACAGTAATCTAAATTACTAGGTCTTGGGGCAAAGCAAACAGGAGAAACCAATGTGAAAATCAATATATTGATAGGTTCCAGGTTTTCCAAGCAGCAAGAAGCTCCCAGCAGCAGCACTACCAGTGTCGCTTTGCTTTGGAGGAGAGAGTACTGAAGTGTGTGTTTTTTTAATTGATTTATTTATGATGCTACAAGTCGAGTGCAAGTAACAGCAAAGAGGCACAGCTACAGGGCAGCAGGACCACTACCTAGGGTTGCCAGCTCCGGGTTGGGAAATACCTGGCAATTTGGGGGTAGAGTCCACCTTCCAAGTCAGCCATTTTCTTCAGGTGAACTGATCTCTGTTGCCTGGAAGTCAGTTGTGATAGTGGGAGATCTCCAGCCACCACCTGGAGGCTGGCAACCCTAACACTACCTCGTATCAGATCACAAGAAAGAAAGAGAGCTCCTGCACCACTACTCCCCACATGTTTCCACCAACTTACAGCAGTCTCTGTTTCCATCTCTTTATTTTCCAAAATCCTGTTTCTTCATACGTACACCTGCCTCTCCTTTGACCATCTCCAAGTTCTCATGAGGTACTTGGCAATGCTATCAAGGACCATCTCTTAACAGCACCTCCTGAGGTGCTATTTTGAGTCATCAGCCTAACAAAAGCATGGTCAACTAGCATCTGCAACAGTATATTTTTCAAAACATCCGGTTCTAGGGTTGCCACCAACTTGAAGGGAAAAGAATGTCCTGCCCCTTTAACATAGGCTTAATGGGGTGTTATTTACCAGGCAGTGTTACTTACCTGGGTTTTGTGAGAAGCTTCAATGGCACATTTCCACATATTAAACCTGTGTTAAGGGGCAAGACATTTTTGGCCAGTCAGTCTGACGTCGATACCGGGTAAATTGGTGGAAACCATTATTAAGGAAAGAATTAGTAGGCACATAGATGAACAAAACCTATTGAGGCAGACTCAGCACGGTTTCTGTAAGGGAAGATCTTGTCTCACTAACTTGTTAGTGTTCTTTGAGGGGGTGAACAAACATGTGGACAAGGGGGATCCAATAGATATTGTTTACCTTGACTTCCAGAAAGCTTTTGATAAAGTTCCTCATCAAAGGCTCCTAAGTAAGCTCAAAAATCATGGGATAGAAGGACAAGTCCTTTTATGGATCAAAAACGGGCTAATTAATAGAAAACAGAGAGTGAGTATAAATGGACAATCTTCTCAGTAGAGGGTGGTAAGCAGTGGGGTACCGCAGGAATCAGTACTTGGTCCACTGCTTTTTAACTTGTTCATTAATGATTTGGAGTTGGGAGTAAGCAGTGAAGTGGCTAAATTTGCGGATGATACGAAGTTGTTCAGGGTGGTGAAAACCAGTGAGGATTGTGAGGCACTCCAAAGGCATCTGTCAAGGATGGGCGAGTGGGCATCAACATGGCAGATGGGGTTCAATGTGGCCAAGTGCAAGGTGATGCACATTGGAGCCAAAAATCCTAACTATAAATACACATTGATGGGGTCTGAACTGGCAGAGACTGATCAAGAGAGAGATCTTGGAGTTGTAGTGGATAACTCACTGAAAATGTCGAGACAGTGTGTGACTGCAATAAAGAAGGCCAATGCTATGCTGGGGATTATTAGGAAGGGTATTGAAAACAGATCAGCCAATATCATAATGGCCCTATATAAATCAATGGTGCAACCTCATTTGGAATACTGTGTGCAGTTCTGGTCACCACACCTTAAAAAGGATATCATAGCTTTGGAAAAATGCAGAAAAGGGCAACTCGAATGATAAAGGGGTTGGAACACTTTCCCTATGAGGAAAGGTTAAAGTGCTTAGGGCTCTTTAGCTTGGAGAAACGACGACTGAGGGGTGACATGATCGAGGTTTATAAGACTATGCATGGGAAAGAGCAGGTAGAGAAAGAGGTACTTTTCTCCCTTTCTCACAATACAAGAACTCGTGGGCACTCCATGAAACTGCTGAGCGGTCAGGTTAGAACGGATAAAAGGAAGTACTTCTTCACCCAAAGAGTGATTAACAC
Organism: Gekko japonicus; assembly: GCF_001447785.1. NCBI lineage: Eukaryota > Metazoa > Chordata > Lepidosauria > Squamata > Gekkonidae > Gekko > Gekko japonicus. Next base: position 281,892 of record NW_015163113.1, on the reverse strand, counting down.
ATGGAATTCACTGCCACAGGAAGTGGTGGGAGCTACAAGCATGGACGGCTTCAAAAGGGAATTAGATAAGCATATGGAGCAGAGGTCCATCAGTGGCTATTAGCCACAAGGTATAGCTAGGGGCTCTGGGGCAAGTGATGCTCTGTCTTCTTGGTGCTTGGGGGGGGTCAACAGTGGGAGGGCTTCTAATGTCCTGGCCCCACTGGTGGACCTCCTGATGGCACTGGTATTTCTGGCCACTGTGTGACACAGAGTGTTGGACGGGATGGGCCTTTGGCCTGATCCAACATTGGCGTCTCTTATGTTATTATGTTCTTATGGCTCCAGGACGTTGACAACTGTGGATGGTTCGCTTGAGATAAGCAAAGTTAATTATTACTAAGTGCTGTTGATGTTCAGCCATCAAGTAAGAGGGATCTACGACACTTTAATGTGCTCAAATATCAGGATTGCATTCATGTACAGCTTCTATGGCATTGGCACATTATTATTCTTTGGCTTCAATTTTTTCACCTATAAAATGGGAGCAATAGTGGCCTGCCTCACAAGTATGTTGTACAAATGAATATTTTCAAAGTACAATCTTGCTATATAATATTTTACCAGTGCTATATATCAATTACAGTTTAGAGACTGATTCAGGTGGGTAGCCATGTTGGTCTGAAGCAGCAGAACAAAGTTTGAGTCCAGTGGTTACTTTAAGATTAACAAAATTTAATTAATCTGGGTATTTGTTGGTCTTAAAGGTGCCACTGACTGGACTCAGACGTTGTTCTACTTTAGAGAATGAATGAATGAATGAATGAATGAATTTTATTGTAACAGCTATTAGCCAGCAATATAAAACCAGAAAAAATAAATTACAATGGCCAAATAGTAAAATTTCCAAAATTCAGCAAGGTAAAAAGAGCTAACATTATAAACGTTACGTTCATTAAAACCAAACTAAAAGTACGCTGCCATAAAACACAGTATAGTATAAAAGAATAAAACATATTACCAAAGGGAACGGTACGAGTTAAAATCAACAGTCCTAACCCGAGTGCCAACCATCATGCTGATGCGCTTCTACCACCAAGGAACAAAATTTCGCAATCTGTTGGAGACTGATTTGCCATGGTTCTTAAGTGGATACATAAGTTTTTTTTCTGGTGTACTGAAAATTGAGTACTGCTTGCTAACTCTGGGTTGCAGTCACATGCGTGAGATAATGCACGGGGGAAGCGAGGCTATTTCCCCCAGAGGAAATTGACCGGCAGTTGCACAGTCACACAGTTCTTTTAAGCTGCGGGCATAGCCCGCCACTGCGTGATCAGACGCAATCGTGGGAGAGTCTGTTGGGGTCTTTTGCTGTTTGTTTTCGATTCACTTAAACGGAAGATCAATTAATCGCACCTTCACACTGAGGGCTTCCTACGGCAGTATACGATGATGCACGTACTGAGAAGGGGGGAAAAACAATGACACAGAGTCAGGATGGCCTGATCAGACCATCCCAACACCATGAGAGTGTGCTAGAGCGATCACACAGGGGAAAGTCCGTCTATGGCCCATAGCAACCCATTTGCTACTGGACTTTCCCCAGTGTCCTTTTACTCCGCTTCTGTGGCAGAGCAAAACAGGTTGCTGGCGGGTGCAGGACGCTGGGCAGATGCTTTTGTCTGATCGCGCCCTTTAAATCCGCCCAGCGTTCGTGCCTATGGCACGGCTAATTGTGCGTGTGATCACACCCCTGGTTAAATAGTGTGTAAGAACAGAATCCTAACAAAGGAATATTTTTTAAAAATTGCTTAAAGATGCTTTGAAAAGCAACAAATATTTAGTCTGTGTTAGTATTACAGATCACTTGTTGGGATTAGCTGTGCCTCCTTCAGCTCTATGTCCTAACTGAAAAGCTCAGAGCAGAAGGAGGATTGGGTGTTTTTCTGGATCCTTTCCAGCAGCAGAGTGCGCATGCATTCACTTGTGTACGTAGATATTGCTGGCATGTGTCCAAATTTGGAAGCTCTAGCTGTTAAAATCAGACATAAAGTGATGTATTGCAATGTAGGGATGTTGCAATTAATCTCTGAATTCATTCCACACTGACTGCAGCGTTTATACCCATTTAATATATAATGGCTTGAAAAATTATTCATGCTAAGCAATCTGTTAATGTCTTCAATTCTGCTTTAAAATACATGCTTTTAGAGATTAAGCCTCCTCGTACTGAATAAGACCATCAGTCCAGAATGATCTACCCTGGCAGTTCTCTGTGGTTTGAGGTGGGAGAATTCCCTAGTTCTAGGACCCGAAGCCCTTTAACTGTGCTCTAGCTCTAGCTCCTGTGCTCTAGCTCCTGTGCTCTAGCTATGGGCCTTTCCCCACGGACTTTAATATTTAAAAACGACCTAGTCTTGCAAAGCTGGGCTCTGTGTTGGTTGCTGCAGTTGTTTGGGAAGAGATTTAGTCATAGGTAGTGGAGAGGGAGATAATTTTTTTTTAAAAAAAGGATTCACATGCATGTTTTTTGAAAGCGAGTCCAGAAGATGCAATGTTCTCTTGTGATTTTTGCTGTGTGTCGTTCTGTGTATCACCTACCACTTTGGTAGGAAATTTGCCCTCTGAGATGAACAGAATGCTAATTGCATGCAAATTTCATGGCACAGAGTTGTTATTCACCTCACTGTGAATTCTGAGATATGCAGTGTGAAAGTGATGGCAGACTATGACCCCGAGGTTAGGAATGAAAATGTATCTGCAGCATCATAAATCAGGAGGGGACTGGCAAAACCAGCCTTGTGCTTCTGACTGGTTGGAGCGAGCCAGGAAGCTTCTAACATTAACAGTTTTACTCTGTTAAATGAAAAAAAGAAGAAAAAAAGATCATCCAAGATCATAAACCAATCAACATCTTTAGACAAATGTTCAGGGGATGGGTGTATCCAGCTCCTTTTCCACTTCTTTTGCGTTGTATGTAGCTTGCAAAGATGTGTGTTGAAAAGTCCGTAACACTTTAATAAATATCCTTGTAGGGTAACATCACAAAAACAAATGATCTGTCCTTCATTCCTAAAGACTACAGGATTAAGATTTTTTCCCCTACCACAAAGTGACTATAAGGTTACTATTAAGTATGACAAGTGGAGTCGTGTCACTTAATGGAATATGGGATGTGTGGCGATTCAGTAGTAAGCATCACTTACTGCCTCTGAAGAGGGATCAGGGGGCAAAAGGTTTTCATTTACATACTTATAAAACATTTGTATCCTGCCCTTTGGCACACAGTGCCCTTGAGACAGCTCTTAGCAATGTCAAAAACTCTCACATACTATATGTAATACTGCATAGAATAAAATCACCGACAGCTAGGGAGGTAGCAAAAGATTTAAAAGCAAAGAACCGGCCTTAAGTCCAGCAAAATGCTTAACAGAACAAAGAGAGTTCAGCAGCCTTCCTGAAAGCTGCAAAAGGGGAGGCAAACATGCTTCATGGGGGAGGACATTATGTGATCTCAGTGCCACCACCAAAAAAGCCCTGTCACGTGTTGCCTGTGACAGTAGTGGCATACTGAGCAAGACTTCTCCAGGTGTCTGGGGTAGATTCTTCCAGGTCTTTGCTAGCAACTGTAGGGGTGAGTGGAGGAAATTATTATGGTTGCTGACTAACGTGGGCCGCTGACATCAACAGAGGCTGCCAGCCAGTGAATGCTGCTGATTATGCTGCCTCCTGCCTCCACCATCCTCCAGTGGTCGCTGCTAAGGGCCTGGATATCCTCCTTTCTGAATTGCCCAGAAGTCACGATCAAAGATTCCAGTCAGCAAATTGTCTCACCAGCCACTGCTACAATTGAGGAGGACCATCTAAACCATGAGCAGCTCTAAGGCTCTCCTTGATAGTAGTAATACAGTTCTAATTATACCACTTTTAGAATACTACGTACAGTCAGTTTTAGTTACCTCATCTGAAAAAGGTTATAGAACTGGAAGAGTTACAAACCGAGAAACAATAACCGTTTTCTACAAGGAAAGATTAAAGAATCGGGACCTCTCTCACCTAGGGACTAAAACATGAGGACGTGATAGAGATTTTTAACACTGTGAATGAGTGGAAAACAGAGAGAATTTTGTTGTCCTTCCAATACTAGAACTGAAGATTCATCTCTGGGATCTCTGTGCAGTCCTGCATAGGGAACTGTGCATGAGCAGGCCAGCCATGGAACATTCTGGAGATCATTGGAGTATGAGGTGCTATAACCCCACATCCCCGTTTTTTCCCATCCTTGCCTCTTGCAAGGCGTGAAGGGGCTGCACCTCATCCCCCCCAGTTCTCTTGTTGTCACAGGATAGAGATGAATTGGAGCCTGCAAACAATAGAAGGGGGCAAAGGAAAGAAGACATTTGCTCCTTCCTTTTCTTCTCTTCCCCCCCCCCCCATCACTTCCTGCTCTTTTCTTCCTTCAGCCTTCTGTTTATTCCCATCCTTGTCCCCTCACCACCGATTCCCATCCACTTCTCCTTGTACCAGGAGCAGGGGGAGATGAAGAAAAGGAGAAAGAGCAAGGCCAAACTTCTGACCTGCTGCCACAAGCAGCATTTGTCAATACAAGAAGATACATTCATAGGATTGCAAAGTCCAGATTGGAAAATACCTGGCTATTTGAGGGGTGGAGCCTGAGGAGGGCGGGGCTTGGGAGGGAAGGGACCTCAGTGATGTATAATGCCATAGAGCGCACCTTCCAAAGCAGCCATTTTCTCCAGGTAAACTGTCTGTCGCCTACAGAACAGTGGTAATAGCAGATCTCCAGCCACCACCTGGAGGTTAACAACCCTATTTCAGCTTCCTAAGTTGCATGTCCTCCAAAAGCCTGCATGGAGCAGCACTTTCCCACTGCATAAGGGAAGACATAGACAAAAAAATTTACCTGTGCTTTAGCAACAGTTTGATCCTCATTGTGAGTCTTCCCTTATATTGTGAGAATGGTGATTTATGAAATATTTATGAATGAATTTCATTTTCTAGGATTCATAAAATAGTATATCATGCTAATCCATGAGGAATACGTCTGAACTGGTTCAAAAATATACCGTTTGAAAATAGCAGCAAACTCATTCTGAATTACTGCCTAATCCAGACATTAACCAAAAAATTAGGAAATATTGATAAACTATAAGCAGGTTGTATTTTAAGTGGTTGAAATGAATCAAAATAATAATTTTTTGAGCTCGATCAAGATGTTGACAAATTCAGTTTGTAGAGTTTACTTTGGCAGTCAACTTCTTTGGTGAAAAAACAATTTAAAAGAGAGAGCAATTATTTAGATCACATTCTCTTCTAGTAAACAATTCCCATAGCAAGTAGTGAGAAACACTGACCAGATGTTAATGCTAGATTATAAAGAATTAAGAGCCTTTGGACATGTAGTTTCTGCTCTCATTCCTCACAAAGCTGAGAATGGATCATTTTGTGTAGGTATTTTGGGAGTCAGAGACTGTAGTCAGTTATAATTTCCATGGTTTGCCCAGGAGGTGGCAGCAACATACTGCATATAGGAGGACAATGTTTTCACAGTTTATCACTACACATACCAATACTGTCTTGACTCTGTCTGGGGACAAAGTTGTAATAGAACAGTGAATTTAGTAGGATCACAAAATTATTTTGGGAAAGAGGTCTTGGGGGAGGGTCCCAAACCATACTAAAGTGATGGGATGCAGAAACTGAACCTATGCCAGGGGAGAGGGCAAAGAAGTCAAGGGGGAAGAGTCAAGGTTCATTACCTGGAGGCAGTGTTCCCTCTAAGCTGAGTTAGTGTGAGCTAGCTCATAGTTTTTTAGCCTCCAGCTCACACATTTTCATCTTCGCTCAGGAGGGATGGCTCCAGAGCAAACCAATTTATGCCATAGCCAAGTCACTTGCTCACAACTTTAATGCCAACAGCTCACAAAGTAGAATTTTTGCTCACAAGAATCCACAGCTTAGAGGGAACATTGCCTGGAGGGTAGTTATGTCATCCTGGCATCCATCCCAGAAGAAGGGGAATAAGAGGTGCAGTCCAAAAAGTTATCCCAATAATAATAATAATAATAATAATAATAATAATAATAATAATAATAGTAGTAGTAGTAGTAGTAGTAGTAGTAGTAGTAGTAGTAGGATTTATACCAGACAGAGATGAGCCAGTCGAATCCATCTCTAGGGTGCAGTGCTCATCTCCATTTCCAAGCTGAAGAGCCAGCACTCTCCGAAGATGTTTCCATGGTCATGTGGCCAGCATGACTAGATGCCAAGGCACATGGAATGCTGCTACCTTCCCACCAAAGCGGTACCTAATTATCTTCTTGCAATTTCTTGCTTTCGAACTGCTAGGTTGGCAGGAGCTGGGATCAGAGACAGGAGCTCACTCCGTCATGTGGCATTTGGGTCTCAAACTGCTGAACTACCGACCTTCTGGTCTGCAGTTCAGTGTCTTAACCACTGAGCCACCTTGTGGCTAATAGCCACTGGTGGACCTCTGTTCCATATGTTTATCCAATTCCTTCTTGAAGCCGTCCATGCTTGTAGTCCTGTGGCAGTGAATTCCATGTGTTAATCATTCTTTGGGTGAAGAAGTACTTCCTTTTATCTGTTCTAACCCAACTGCTCAGCAATTTCATTGAGTGCCCACGAGTCCTTGTACTGTGAGAAAGGGAGAAAAGTACTTCTTTCTCAACCTGCTCTACCCCATGCATAATCTTATAAACCTTGATCATATCACCCCTCAGTCATCGTTTCTCCAAGCTAAAGAGCCACAAATGCTTTAACCTTTCTTTATAGGAATAGTGTTCCAAACCTTTTATCATTCTGGATGCCTTTTTCTGCACTTTTCCCAATGCTATAATATCCTTTCTGAGGTGTGGTGACCAGAACTGTACACAGTACTCCAAATGAGGTTGCACTATCGATTTATACAGGGGCATTATGATACTGACTGATTTGTTTTCAATTCCCTTCCTAATAATCCCCAGCATAGCATTAGCCTTTTTTATTGCAGTCGTACACTGTCTTGACATTTTCATTGAGTTATCTACTACAACTCTTGGTCAGTCTTTTCCAGTTTGGACTCCATCAACGTGTATTTATAGTTAGGATTTTTGGCCCCAGTGTGCATCACAATCCTCCCTGGTTTTCACCACCCTGAACAATTTCCTGTCATCTCCAAATTTAGCCACTTCACTGCTTACTCCCAACTCCATATTGTTAATGAACAAGTTAAAAAGGATTGGACCCAGTACTGAGCCCTGCGGTACCCCACTGTTTACCACCCTCCACTGAGAAAATTGCCAATTTATACTCACTCTCTGTTTCCTATTAATTAGCCAGTTTTTGATCCACAAGAGGACTTGTCCTTTTATCCCATGACTATTGTGCTTACTTAGGAGCCTTTGAGGAACTTTATCAAAAGCTTTCTGGAAGTCAAGGTAAACAACATCTATTGGGTCCCCCTTACCCACATGTTTGTTCACCCCCTCAAAGAACACTTACAGGTTAGTGAGACAAGATCTTCTCTTACAGAACCCATGCTGAGTCTGCCTCAATAGTTTTTGTTCATCAATGTGCCTGCTAATTCTCTCCTTAATAACAGTTTCCACCAACTTACCCAGTAAGGTCCAGTCAAGGTCAAGCACAGAGTCAGGAGTCTAGTTTGAGGGTCAGTCCATACAGCAAGGTCTGAGAATCCAAGAGTTACTTACACACAGGTTCAGGAGCAAGACAAAGGCAGAGTTATGAAACAGTCCAAAGAGTAACAGGTTAGAGGCAGGCTCTAATGCAGTAGCCACAAAGCCAGAGAGATTTCAGCTTGTTGCTTCCATGCCTAACAGCCTCCCTTGGCTGGTTTTTATAGCCATATGCTTAAGGGTCATGGTTGCAGCCAGCTGCTCAGGAGTAATCCTGCAACTACTCAAGTAACTGGCATCGGGCCAGGAGGTGTGCATTTTGTCTCTCTCCTGTAGTTTTGTTTGTAGCCTCCGTTTGTGGTGCTCTAAGGGTGTGGGTGATACTGGAAGGGTTGGAAATGATCAACTGAGTTTCACCTGTTGAATCAGGGCTGGAGGGTCTTGGTGGTTCTGCACCAGCTGTTAGCTGTGAATCCCGACAAGCCTGCACCTCACCTTTCTGCTTGCCAGCTTCTACTGACTCGGAGCTGGTTACATGGGGCTCCTCTTCTCCAGAGGAGTCCTCTTCTCCTGAGGAGTCCTCACTTTTGCTGAGCCCTGGCTGACCCAAAACAATCAGCCATCTTTTTTTTCACCCAAATCAAAGAGCTGGGTACTGGAGTGACTCACCCTGAACCAAGCTCTGACTGGGACGATTGCTTAGAACTGTATATTGCCAAAAAGGGTACCATTTCCAACTGGTTTTGGAATAACTGGTTTTTATTTTTCATTGGTGTGACATTCCAGTAGAACCGAGTAACTGTCTAACTTCTGGGGAAACTGTTTTAATGATCATGTAATGAATCCTGGAGACAAGAACTGACCACAACACACTTGTTGATGCAAATAGTGAACAGAAAGTCTCAGATGTGTTATAAGAATTCTGGTGGAAGACAGGATTAAAAATGAGTTTCTCTCCTTTGCTTGTTGTTGTTTTTTTAGGGGTGATTGTTATTTTTTGACAGAAATAGAGGGCAGCAAGCAGAATGGTGAAAACAGTGAACAAAATCAGGAAGTTAGTGGGGGGGGCTGCAAGCAAGTGTTAATACTTTTTGGAAGCCAGTAGCAAGTGTTAATACTTTTTGGAAGCCAGTCGGGGGCAGTATATCATTGAATTATCGTGGCTTGCTCGAAACGTCTGTCACACCATCAGCTTTAAATACAGCACTTTTTATTCTCCATAGTATTTCATATGCATTTTTGCTCATAGTAGCCATTTTTGTGTAATTTGAAGGGAAGCTTCATGGCTCTTTTTCTACTATGGCTGGAAGATACTCACATCTGGTCAGATTACATGTGTCTGAGGGGGATTTCCTCCATCCTTTTCCTTATTCCTCCAAAATGACAAACACAATCCATTGATACAAGAAATCTGAGAAACCACCAGAAGTCAAAGGTTTTTTTTTCCAGCGGTCAAGGAAATGTCTAAACCGATATAATTATGTAAGCAATGCAGAATGTGACACAACCTTAACAAAGTAATTTTGAAATCATTTGACAGTAGATTTCCCTGTAAGTTCCTAGCCTAGAGCACAGGAAAATCCTTTGCTTTCTAACCGACTTTCTAGTCCATCCTGATTTTTAAAATGTTAAGTACAAGCTGGGTCTCTTGATGCAGCCTGATGGGCACCTAAAGGCGATGCCAAAGCCCCCACAGCCGATAAAAGAAGCTGCCATCAAGAATTTGACATTGAATGTTTCATGGCGTGCGGATCGATGGTAACTCAGAGGAGAGCAAGAGCCGCTATTTACAGGACCAGTGACAACTACTGCACAGCTCCATGAGGTTTCAAGATTGCTTTAATATGACTGGCAATTTAGCTCACATTGTTTCTGACAGCGTGTCAGAAACCTCACTACCTGAATGAATGATAAGAGTTTTCAAAGCATGAGACCCCTCATTTTCAAAAATGGTTGCTAAAAAAGAAACCTGAAACCAGTGCAGAGACTTAAAATATGTAAAAAATGGTGCAAGGGAATGTTGAGAATAGTTTTCACGCTATTCCAAAATATTTCCACCTGTGCTAGTCTTAGATGTCCTCTGTAGGCAACCAAATGGGATTTAGTTAGGCAAGGGATGTCACCTGTGCAAGACTAGCACATTTATCACCTGTGCAAGACTATCACGTACAACCTGTGAAAGATTATCTCCCCGTATATGAGCCCAGGAATACTTTACTTTAATAATAGTGCTCATTTAGCCTACAGGCCTTAATCAGTGTTGAGCCCAGGAATAATCAGATCCATGTTGTGGGAAGAGGGTCAAACTAGTATCTGAAAGACCCAGGCTCGAATCCACACTTGTGCCATGGAAACTCGCTGGGTGACCTTGGGCCAGTTACATTCTCTCAGTCTAACCTACCTCATGGAGTAGTTGTGAAGATGAAATGGAAGACAGGAGGATACTGTAAGCCACTTTGGGTATCCATTGGAGAAAAATGTGGAGTATGAATGAATTAAACAAATAAATGTTGTTTTCCTGACCTGAAACAGCCCTGGAGAACCCTATTTGACCAACTGGGAAAGGCCTCATGTACCACATCAGCATACCTGCATCTCCCAACAAGGCAACTAGCTTCCACTGGTTGAGAAAATGGCATTTGGGATGAAGGCTGTAGCCTCTTCTCCTTGCATGTGATGGTCCCAATCTGAATCAACCTCACATGCCTGACAATAGAGTTCCCAATGAGGGTTGCATGTGTGTGGTTATGCTCAGACTCTTGTCTGGAAGTCAGATAAAAAGAAAAATCTGACACATGCAGGACACATATACCATACCTATAAGGACCTGCTACCTGTGGATCAAGTTTACAAAATTATCTTACATCCCCCTACTGAAGAGCCAATGATTCTAAACATGTTGGGATGCACTGTGGCATGCCATGCATGTTAAGTAGCATTCTGCTCCATGTCAGCAATGTTTCTGGTGATGTCATTAAAGCCACAGGTACTAAGTGCCCATGAACCATCACTAGTTTCTTGTGGACCTGTAAGGGCACACAGATATTAATATTTCACCCAGAGCATGTCTCGTGCAAGAATACTTCCACTTTGCCGATCAGCTTTATAATGAAACAGACCTATTTCAGGACGGTCAAGGCATTCCATAAACAACAGAGTAACAAACCCAGTCTGGCCACCAGTTGTACACTTAGCCATAAGACGGAACAAATCCCACCTTTTCAAAAACTTTCAGATGTTTTCAGATATATTCACACCTTATTTTTTATGTTATGCACTTTAAAAAAAATCTTAGGTGTATTCTTTAAAAACATGAAGTGTAAAGTGGCCTTCTTAAAACGCTAGCTTTGAAACTTGTTTGTAGGCCACTCTCGACCACAGGCAACTTGCATTATTAGCCTATACATACCTGTTCAATTTGCTTCCCATTTTCCATCCCTGTCTCTAAAAGCCATTCATCCAAAGGCTGCTCGGCATAAAAGAATGTTTCAAGGAGTGTTTGCTGATCAAGAGGCTACAGCGCTGCATTGCTCTGCGCCCTTAACATGAAAAGTCGCCACCCACAAAACAGAAATCTGTGCTATTGTATTGTAGGAAACAGATTGGATGGGATCCCAGATTGTGACAGTGGAGAGATTTCACGCATTAGCTTTTCAACTGAGATGAAATGTGAATGTACAACTATTTGCCACTTCAGAAATGTCTACTCTAGTTTGCTTGATGCTAAGCTTTATGATTTTCTGCAGGTTAGTCAATATACATTTGCTATGTGCAGCTACCGAGAGAAAAAAGCTGAGCCACAAGAGCTGCTGCAGCTTGATGGATACACAGTGGACTACACGGACCCACAACCAGGTAGACAACATTGCTCATATGTTTGTTTGCTGAACAGTTATGGACCCCCCAATTACAGCTACTTTTTATTCCTGCGCACTTTGATGCAGAACTCTTATTTTATAGATGCTGCAGGAGGGTTTCTTCTTAAATGGTATCCTAGTGAGCCTTCTCACGCTAGCCATATTATGTGATAACTCCTATTGATTTCAGTGCAGCATACTTCCGTGTAATTAATAAAACTGTCTAGGCCTTCCCATTCATAACAGTCTCTAAATTGTAGCCATGGGCAATTGCCTGACTGCCGAAGTGGGTAGAACGTCTTTCTTCTTCATCTATCCCTAGTATGAGATTACTGGTTTTGAGAAAAGAGAAGTCACATGGTTCTTTCTTCCAGCTTTGATCTGGTGAGCAGTCTCTCAAAGATGGGCAGCAGAAGTGCTATGCCTTGAGAGAAATGAGGAAGGAACCATGCTTCTCTCTAGCCATAATCCTGCTTTGGGGATTCTGGCAAAACAGGATTCTTTCCCAAATGGACAGTACTTAGAGAGCATTGGGGAAGGGCTTAGGCAGTCATACTGGTGGTGATGTGGTCTTGGGCAGGAGGGATGGGGTGGGACCAGCCAGCAAGCTGGTCCATCCCTTTGGTGGGAGCAGTGCACTAAGGTTGGATAATCAGTTAATAGGGTGACAAGGTGAACCTCAGACCAGAGACCCGAGCTATGGTGCTTTCATGGGGTTGGGATAGGAACCTTTGAGGGGTGCCCTTAGCCTTGACCCAGCAGCTTGGGGGATAGGACATGAGCACTAGCAAATGCTTGGCAAGGAAGAACCAGGGCTGTACACAGTTTGACAGACCGGGTCTTGGAGCCAGATTGTTCTTACCCAGATGACGAGGGATGTGCATACAGAAGAGCCCTGACTCTTCTGCCTCCCATCAAGCACCTATACCACAAAGACAGGCATGGAAAATGTTAACTGCCCTTGACTACAGCGGGTAAAGACTGAGTGGCACATAACAAAAGTTGCCCTTCCATTATCCCCACCAATACTGTCAACTCCCCTTATTCTGTGTTTGCCCGCAAACAGTGTTTTGCTCCCTGACTCTAACCATGTCACAGCCTGGGGAACTCCTACCCCACCTTCCTGAGTAGATATAAATTACCTGCCTACCATTTTTCTTCTCTTCTCACCTTGACACAGAGAGTACTCCATCTTTCTGTGTTATACCTCTGAGCATGCCAGTCAGAGCTGCTGCTGAAACGTCAGGTCCTATAATGCCAAGACCATGGCCATACAGCCCAGAAAATCTACAACAACTAATAACCATGTTATTACTGTGCAATAAGAGTCATTGTACACATTCTGTTATTAGGCGATTTTCTGCAAAATGTTTTAGAATCATCGACTGCCAGTGAGTTTTGTTGTTTTTGTTGTTTGACATCCTAGCTTAATTTCTTTTTGAATAAAGGCCATTTCCCCCAGAATTCCACCTCCTGTGTTCACTGGCCAAGCAAAAGCCACCTAGCTCATTAGGAGAGGCTTTGAGGAGGTTGTCAAAGGCTGCAGCAGGAAAAAGGAAGTAGATAAGTATCATAGCACAAAATAGGATTCATAGGATCATAGATTCATAGGATCTAGGTAGCAGTGAGTGCATATGACTCTCTTTATTTTTAAAAAACTTATGTATGTTGTCATAGATAATGCAGTTGAAATACAAATAATGTTGGGGGAAATGCGTACTTTTAACAGAAAGTTTTTGACCCAAGGAAAGAGGAAATGGTGTGAAAGACTCACTGGTTCATTTCTCATATGGGATATGTTAAAAAATGAAATTGATTTATTCAAATTGATCCAGCGAGCTTTTGAAATTTGGTTGCATCTGTAGATCTAAGCCATGAATACTGTGTCTGCTCATGCTGCTGTTTCAGTGACTGTCATTTTTTGTATTTTCTTCAGGTTTGGAGGGTGGCAGAGCATTTTTCAATGCAGTGAAGGAAGGAGACACTGTGATTTTTGCAAGTGACGATGAGCAGGATCGTATCCTGTGGGTCCAAGCCATGTACCGAGCTACTGGACAGTCGCACAAACCTGTGCCACCCACTCAAGTTCAGAAGCTTAATGCTAAGGGAGGAAACGTACCCCAGCTAGATGCCCCCATCTCTCAATTTTGTAAGTAAAATATATTCTTAGAAGCAGAAGATTTGTTTCTGAAAGGTTGCTTCAGCATAGATATTCATGTGCAGGGGAAAACGAACCATTTTTTAAAAATTCCATTGGTGTACTTTTACATTTGAGGATTTTTTGCAGTAAAGTGAGAAACAAATCCTTTGGGGGAGCTGTCAGAAAAGCATAAAATGCAATACTTGATGGAAATTAATGCAGAGATGAAATTTCAGAAGGGTATGAGAAGTTTCAGGAGGACGTACTAGCACTTTGTACGATAATACACCCATGTACACACTACTGTCCCTCCTCGTTCCTCCTCTCCACTTTCCATTTCTTCTGGGAAAAGTAACTAGAAGAGCCATGTTCAGTCCCATAGAAAACAGCTATTACATGTTGCAATGCAGAGCTATTCTATAGTCTGTTAAATATTGTTGCTTTAATCCAAGGGAGCACAGACTCACACTACCAGCTTGCACCCTGGGAAAAGAGGACGGAGTTTTACAATGAGCAGCCCTTGTTGCTTTTATAAGCAAATATATAGAAAATGCATCAGTTCAGGTGCACCTACTATGCCCTTAAATTAGCTGTAGGTCATAAAGGTTTGAACTTTTACTTAATCATTTTCTCTTAATGGTTAGATCAAACACATGTATGTAGAAGAACAGTGACTTCTGCCCACCAGCAGCCATCACCCCAAGTTAAAATATGGCCTTTCATATATTTAAAACAAAGTTTCTTTAAAGGTTCGCATCCATAGCTGTCTCTGTGCGCCGTTTAGTTAGTTATTGGATTTATATGCAACCCGCCCCAAGCCCCTAGGTGCCCTGAGATGAGATATCCAAGTTGATAGACTTCTCACTACTGGTAGTGTTTATTTTTCCATATGCCACAGAGTAAATCTATCAAAATGTATAATATTTGAGAGAGAGGGAGACCATATTTTTTTCACATGTTTGCATAGCTTGGACTCTTACCCGTGTTTCGTTCCTATTGCCCAGCAAAGCTTGATTTTCATTTCAGTATGAATGAAAACATGGCATGGTGCAGGTTGCTTGAAGGGTTTTCATTTCATGTTTCCCCTTTGACTACCTAAATACGTTACACAGGGAGAACTTTCATTGATTTAAGTGGCAGTTTGACTGACTGACTGATGACTGACTGATTGACTGAAATGCTTCCGCATTTGGGCCTTGTAATGGCATGTTGCACCCCCAACTCCCCACCCCCTACCCCTATCCTTTAGGCACAAATAAAGAAAAAAAGTTTAGGAGCAGGCCATGTTCATGATTCGAATTATATGACACTCATGTGGCATAGGTAAGGTAAGTAGCAGCATACATTTCTGAACTGTTTATTCTAAGACACTATGGAGCAGTTACGAACATGAAATTGAGCCAACTTCAGAGGACGGCGGAAGACAGGAGGGCCTGGCGGGAGCTGGTCCATGGGGTCGCGAAGAGTCGGACTCGACTGTGCGACTGAACAACAACAACAACAAATGGAGGAGTTGGGTGGCCTCTCCTTGCTTTTTCAGTGCTGGGAAGCTATTCTAAGACTAGGCCAGAGGAATTTTTTCCCTTTGCGTAACCCTATAGTCTTCCCAATGATTGTGTTAGTCCCATCTCTGGCATCCATGTTTTCTGTCTTTACCTAGCTGGACAGCCCAAAATGTATGTGACATCTGGAAGTCTGCATAGCTTGGACTCTTACCCGTGTTTGATAACTAATGTCCAGCAAAGCTTGATTTTCATTTCAGTATAGTGGTTAAGAGTGGCAGACACTAATCTGGAGAACCGGGTTTGACTCCCCACTCCTCCACATGCAGCTGCTGGTGTGACCTTAGGTCAGTCACAAGTTCTCTCAGAGCTGTTTTCTCAAGAGCAGTTCTCTCCGAGCTCTCTCAGCCCCACCTACCTCACAGGGTGCCTGTTGTGGGGAGAGGAAGGGAAGGTGATTGTAAGCGGCTCTGAGTGAAGGGGGGAGGGTATAAATTCAGTCTCTTCTTCTTCTGTGACTAGCAAGAGGTTGTAACTATGAGGATGCAACACGAGGTAAAAGCAACCTAATTTGGCTTCAGTTGACTCTATGCCTTGTGCGATGCCTTAAATTTGTCTCCAGAATTAATTAAAGACTTCCAAGTTTTAACCTCTCTTCTGAAAAGAAGTTTTGAGAGATATCAGAGACTTCATTTTTGGACTTCATTTTTCAGCCCCAGATGTACCTCCTTTGACACGATTAAAAAACAGGTGTTTCCTTTGCTAATACCAAATTTGAGACATCCAAATTTCCTAGGTCCTGGAAGTCTCCATGACAAGAGGCCTGAACGTCCATGCTGCTTCCTAGGTACTTGCTCTGCCCCCTTTTTCTCCTCATCATCCCTTTCCAGTGTTGCTATCATAGGGGAAAGGGATTGGCTTAACTTCAGAAATTGATATATACTGGGAGGGTCCACCAGTCAAAAAATGGGGCAGTGGAAAATCTAGATGAGTTCCATTGCACCAGATTACTCCATTACTTGGGGATCAACGAAGCATAACACAGAATGCAGTCCCCCCCCCGTCTATCCCCTGCTTTCAGCCCTGTATTTTGCAACTCCATGTGAATCAAATTTCAAGGCAAAAAAGGGAAGACACAGATATGTCATAGAATCATAGAGTTGGAAGGGGCCATACAGACCATCTATAGACCATGTCATGCAGATAGGGTTGCCAGGACTGGCCTGGCAACCAGCAGGAAACTAAGAGGCTGGGACATGGGAGGTATCAGGCAATGGTGTAACATCACTTCCTTTCTAGGAACCGGCTGAAACTCAATAGTAAGCCAGTTTCTAAAGAGGCAAGATGTCACTGCTGGCTTTTTCCAGAACTGATGTCACACTGTCAGCTGACAGACTTTTTCAGATTTTATTTTTCTTCCGCCTAGCAATGTTACACTCAGATTATGCATTATTGTGCATTACCTCCGTGAATAGAATATGTGGCAACTGCTCACTTCATTACCTAGATATAATGTACCTAATGATCTGGGTCCCTAGATTCTAACACTGAAACAGTATGCTCAGCATCCACTTTCCCGAAGGTGAACAGCTGGTGATACTTGTTAAGAGGAATAAGGTGAACACTGTGTGATAGGAGTTCTTTGGCAATTCTTTTTTTACTTCCTGGTTTGGCAATTTAATTCCTTCCTTCTAGACATAAGAAAGGGAACTGGAAGAAATGTAGAAACCAAAGTGGACTTCTGCACATTTTTCATCTTGCTGTAGTAGCACACAGGACATTTGAATGAGATTCCATTCCAGAAACTTGTCTCTAAATGAGTGTCACAAGGTATGACAGCAAATAGGAGAGGGAAGATGGAGGCAATCTTTGTATGCATTCCCATGTTTTCTAGCTTCCTCTTTGTTGTCTTATAAAGTGATAGAAATTAACAGATACTTCCTACAAGACAGTCATAGCAAAATGTTGTGAGGGTTAAAGAATGCAGAATTTTAATGACCTGATCAGGTGCAAGTTACTAATTGGTAACTTGTATGGCTGTAGGTAGCTGCAAATCTACCACTAGAGGATGCTAGAGGTAACCAAGAATCTGGTAAGTGGAAAAACTACCAAGAGGTAAACGTGATCAGTTTCATTTCTTTATCTTGAGACGGAGTGCACAAGGATGGAATGTGCTGAACTCAAGGTCTTGCAAACGCTTAACATGCGCACAGGCCTTGTTGCCTAAACCCATGCATCTCTGCTGCTTTTTGTGCTCACCAGAATTCGAGTAAGCTCGGGCTGTGAAGGGTCATGCTTCTTAATGCCTGCATATTTGCATTTACTCCTGTGTCAGAATACCAAGCTCTTTTTAAAAATACCTATATATCAGTGGGCAATAAAGTCATATATGCACTTAGAATACCAAAAATGAGTCCTTTTTATGCACACATGGTGATGACTGTCAGATATTATAGTTCAATAAAGCAACTCATTCAGTTCCAATATAAATCAAGTATTGCATTTTAAAGGGTTTTTTTTCTTGTTTGCCTGCCAAAAGGTAAGGAGCGTTGTGAAATGCTTTTATTCTTGTGCATTTAGCTTGCATATTCTTTTTATTTACGTTTCCTTGTTCACGGTAGGATGTAGTTCTCAGTACATGAAAGACTTGTAAAGAAAATACACATTATAAGCTTTTTTAATTAGTCTAAAAATTTTGTTAATACTTCCATGGATAACATAAATTGCCTAAAGATGGCAAAATTGCTTTGTGTTCCGGTCATATGATGAAGCTGTCTGTAAAACAGAAACTTGAGAACAATACACTTTAGAGTTGGGAAACTTAGGAATAATACTGAATTCATTTGGTTCCCACCTAATTTGACTTAGCAAATGTGAACTTTATGTGACGATTGACTTCCCATTTGTTAGCTGGCTTCCAACTTTGAATGAAACAGATAGCTCTTTAAAAAAAAATGGAGTGTATTTTATGTGCATTTTCAATGCAGAAAACAATAGATCCTGCTATTCATCAGTTTTACAATCCCTTTTTTATGGGTGACTGGTACTTTTTGCTGTTTTTTGCTTTTATAAAATAACTAATTTAGAAGTTTTATCTTGTTATCTGCTCTCTTCAAAAGGAAAACAAAAATCCCAAAGCCATTTGCTCTTTACCGCCAAAAGAATGCACAATACCCTTTGACAATATATTTACGTTTTATGAAATGGCCACTTGTCTGGGGATATTAATTTTTGTCCATTCTGTATTATTACTGGTACACTAACCAGAATTCACACATGCGCACACACACACACACACTCACTCATACAAACACAATGCCACAGATTTCATTTTTAAAATTATTTTAAAGTTCTTTTAAACATGAAAGATTGTTCAGTAATTGTTTCACATATCACTTGTGGTTTCCCTTTTCTTTTTCTACTTCATTTCAGTTTCTTTTGAAGCTTTGTTCTATTTAATGATGTTGATCATATCATGTGCAAAAGATTTGGCTGTTCCTTTTGAGAAGTTGTGATTCTTTGTTTCACCCTTTATATATATATTATATATATTGATATGGATAGGTTTATTGAGCATCATAAGAAATTTTCAGCTGTTAAGTGTTGTTGTTTGTTCTTATATTCTTTTTAAGTTTTTTTCCTTTCAGTTTAATTTTCTGATTTTTGTTTCATTCTTTGCTTGAACCCAAGTACTCTAGCTGCTAGGTTAGAACTCCTGTCTGCTTTCCTGAGCCTTGTTGCTAGTCTTTATGTTATTCTGGTTTGTTCCTTCTTACCCTGCTAACTTCTAGCTGGACTCAAGGGTAAGTGCTTCCCTGTAGCTAGCACAGCTCAGATAATCAGAGTCGATTATCTGACACATGCAATGTGCTTTTTTTCCTATTAAATCTTTCTCATGTTTAGATTTTGTAGTAAAACTTTCCATATTATTTTCCTGAATTTAGGTTTGAAATGTAAGCTTCCATACTGAAATTAGGATGCATGTGGTGTTTGCATAATTGCCTTCTCTCCCTGGCTTTCATATTGGCATCAACTGATCCTCTTAGTAAAAGCCAACCATTAACATTGCCTATTTTTTTTCATCCCAAGGTTGTAAATATGAATTAACATCACAATGAGACTGTAACTATTATCTTTCTTTTCTTTCATGGAATTGACATCTAGTTTTGACTGCTTTAATGCCTGACAATAGATCATTCTGCACTTTGCCAATCTACTGTTCTTTTCTTTTGGGTTTCTTTTTTCTTGTTTTGTTTTTGTTTTGTTTGTTTTTGGTTTTCCCTACCCAATGAATAGCATGGTATAAGTGCACCAGCAGAATGGTGTTAACCCTGGACATGCCCAAGAACAGAAAGGTAGGGTAGTAAGTCCAATGAGAGAAGGTATAATTTGTTGAAGGGGAAACATTAACAATAATAATAAAAATTCCCTGTGGGTGCAAGCATGAACCCTTATTGGTTGGCAGCTTCCAAATATCTATAAGTCAAATGTAGGTTGGGGGGTGGTAATCATTTGGATAGAACTTCTTTTTTTGCCTCTGGGTATACATATATATTGTATGTACATATATATCTATATATGTATCTATATATGTACCACATAGCGAAGAGATACAATAAGTTTGTCACAATAGGGTTTCTTCCGTTATTCCGTCCACGCCTTCCCACCCTCTTCCACCACTGCCACCACCCAGAAAATCCATTAAAAATGAACGTTTGGCATGTGATCTCAAATGATAACAAAGCAAACATTTTTTAAAAAAATGCTTTTTAAAAAAGCTTTTAGATGACCTATTGTTTACTTTTTTCCTATAAAATATTGGGCTTTTAAAAAAAGACAAGCTGGATCCTTTCTAATAATAGAATATTTCCCCCTCCATGTTAATTCTTAATGCTCTGCTGTATTAATTTTTTGTTCATGTTTAAAAAGCTGCTCCTCAAACACATGGTGAGTGTACCTTTACTTAAGAGGGAATTAGAGCTATTACTGGTCATGAGAGCTGGCAACTATGTGACTGGAGTATTCTGAATGCAATAAATGATGGAGCAGGTGAATTCATACCTCCTGACCATAAGACAATACTCCTTTTTTTTCTTTTCCTTTCTTTCCTTCCATACACTGGATACCAGGCAGAATTTCTTCACCACTTCTAGCGATTTTTTAATTCTTTTTAATTTTTTATTCAATTTTTGTTTGGTTGTTTTAAGTTGGTGGGGGAGGTCTGAAGAGGATCAGATTGGCAGTAGATCATAGTTTTTTGGTAGAAAAATCTGGATTTTGCTTCTTTTTTTAAGAAAAAAGAATGAATGAATTCTGGTCTGACAGCATTATTTGTCTCTTGCATTAGAACGCATTGCTATCTTAGTTTTCTTTTCAATGATTTGTGTGCTTTTAGTTGCTTCAGTCTATATTTATCTCTCATGAGAATACTGCTCTGTTTTCTTGTATTGTCAACTTGCACATGCTACATTACAGGAATGCAGTATTAAAATACAAATTCAGTTTTCACATCTTTTTTTGCATGACCTTTAAAATATACTGTAAATCACTGTCTGAGGCTTTTAATAGCAATGCAAAACATATTTCCCCCTAATTAGTTAATATGAAGTTTTTCGAAATGTGGTAAATGGCATACTTTTTTGTTTTTCTAAAAAAAAAAATCTATTTATTCACTGGACTGTTTAGTTTCTTGAGGTATAGTTAAACTCTTACCCATTGAATATTAAAATACCATTCTGATTTTAATATGTTTAGTGATTTACAGTTTAAACGCATTATTGAAGAGAAATGTTTTAAAACAGAATTAAAGAAATATGTTTGTTTATGTTGTAGAGAGTAAAATGCTGTAAAGAATGGTCAGTTTTATAACAAGTAATTGAACTAAAGCCAAAGAAGGGTTGTAGTCCTGTGTGAAAGTTTACTCGAGTGCATAGTCCTGTATTAATTGATCAGGCTGGCTTCAGACCAGAGGCAAGATTACGGCACACTCTAAAATAGCAAGGGAGGCTGCAATATTCCTATAATTAGATTTTGTACCAAATGCCGACAGAACCAGTGAGGCAGTCTTTTAGACCCATGCAATATGCTGCTGAGGGTTTGTTTTTCTCTTCCCCTCTCTCTCAAAAGCCTAGTGTGTGCTTGTTCTCGTTAGACACTTTGCTGTGATGTTTTGTTAACAAGTAAGTTATTTTTGGTGTATCTGTTCAACTTAAACCTAGGAGGTCACAAAGAAGCGTAGCAGTGCTTCCAAGCATGCATTCAACTGTGTGTACGAGAGGCTTGGTATAGCCTGCAGTCCCTTTTGCCCTCTTATCCACTGTTGTGCAGAGCTGAAGAAGAGTTAAGATAGAGAAGGAGAGAGAGAGAAAGAAAACTTGCCATGCTAGCCTGACTGTGCCAATAAAGAATCTTCTAGAAATATCTGTAAATGAATAGCTGCCATCAATCATTGTCATTCCTTTATTTCATGTCTACTGATGAGGTTGACTAGTGTCATTGTTTGTTACTGTCCAAACCATAACTTCATTCGTGTAACGTCAAGCAGATATGACAAGTACACATTTTCCAGATGAATAAAATACAAAGTCACCTTTTAATTTACAATTGGATAGTTGGTGGTGGGGGGAAAATAAACAAATCTGTTCTAAAAATGTACTCGGATGCTCATTTTCCTTTCAGGCTAAAACAAAGCTAACTCGTTTCCCATGTAAAAATCAATAAATCCAGATTCAAATGGTGGAATTACCATGCTGTAGCCTTTTTTTTAAACAGGAAATGTTATGGCATTTTTGCATTCATTTGTGGGGCTTCATCAAAATGTGTCTAAATTACAAGAAATTGGTAAGAAAAAAATTAAAAAGAGAAAGATTCAGACATTTCTATCTACTGTGATCAGTAGATTTCGTACTGAAAGTGATCTTCTTACAACCAACCTTACAGGATGGGAGAGGATTTTCTTTTCAAAATTCTTCCTTATACCAGTGCAACTTTTCACACATTCCCAGCATATATAAAAATACCATTAACAACAGTAAAGGATTATTATGACAGTTGTTAACCCCACTATTAACAGGATCCTCTAGAGACTTGTGAATGCACACTCTGGGGGAAGGGTAAATTTTCCCTTCTGGTGGCAACCCCTTGGCACCTAATAGACTGCCACTCCAGTAGGTCCGTCAATCGTTGGGAAAGCTTTTGAGGGGAATAGGGAGAGACAAAGCAGGAGACTGAAGATCACCCCTTGGATCAGCCAATATCTTTTTAAAATGTTTAAATGCAAACAACAAAAAAGACAAATGTTTAGCAAGAAGCATTGAACTATCAAAGACTAGAAACCAAAACTTGCAAAGGAGTCAGTATTGTTTGTGATGCCAGTCTCTTATTACTGACTTTTGTCCTTGAACAACCCATTACCTTGCCCTACAGCACAACTTTCAATGAAATCCTAATGCCAAATACTTGAACACAAACATATCTACATAGTTATATGGCTAAAAAGATCTCAGTGTTTTAGAATCAATAATATTGCCTAGGACCAGTGATTAATTTAAGATGTTTAGCAGTTATTTCTACATCTTGGTAAGGGCATAGGACTGCCTAATTATATTTGATAATTGGTTAAAATCTTTTACAGACTACACAGAATGTGTTTTAATACAGTTTGTGGTAACTGTATTGAAACCATTCGTTCCATATGTAGCTTTGGGTCTGTAATTTAAATTACAGCAGAAGGTAAGGTGGAAGGAACAATAGATTTAGATACCATGCTTTGCTTTTCCTAGACAGAGAAATGTTTTAGTGCAAGTAATATCTGTATTTCTGCCCCAGCCAAATCAACACTTGCTAAAAATGGAAGCCAATCAAAAACCCTTAAAACAGCTTGCGGGTACAGTTATTTTATAGGGTGTTTAAAAAAAATAGTATTGCCAATGTAGGATACTAATTAATGTTTTGCTCTCTAATATAGATGCTAGATATTCCAAAAACAGTAAGGAAGTATAGCTATCTTAATTATATCTGGATATCTCATTTGCAATATAATCGTTTTCCAAATCAATCTCCAGTTCAAACCATGTTTGATTTTTAGGTAAGGCCAAACCTATGCAGGCTCTTCTCCCCATTTTTTACCCTCATGTCTAAGAGGGCAATCTGTGATCCTTCAATATTGTTGTGTTCTTATACATAATGATCAGTGAACATTATTTGGACTCATTGCATAAGAACTTATCTTTAAAATTGCCAAACCCCTGTCCAGGCAGGGTTTGCCCCGTTTTTGTGGGCCTCTTTCTGCCACCAGCCAGCTGGCAGACAGGGGGGAACCCCACCCACAAATGCCCACAAATGCAACATAATGACATCACCCAGAAGTAATTCATGTTGCTGATGTTGAGGGGTGACGCTCTAGTTTTTGGGCAAAACTCCATGGTAAAATTGGGCTCAAACCATAGACTTTTGCCTAAAAACTAGAGGAGGAGGAGATTGAATTTATACCCCGCCCTTCACTACCCAAAGGAGTCTCAGAGCAGTTTACAAACTCCTTTCCCTTCCCCTCCCCACAACAGACACCCTGTGAGGTAGGCGGGGCTGAGAGAGCTCTTGACAGAAACTGCTCTTTTTCAGGAACAGCACTTATCAGAACTACAGCTTGCCCAAGATCATCCAGACAGGTGCAAGTGGAGGAGTGGGGAATCAAACCCAGATCTCCCAGATTAGAGGCCGCGCACTTAACCACTACACCAAACTGGCTCTCCCTTCAACATCAGCAACATAATGATGTCACTAGCACTCTTTGCAAGTAATTCATGCTAATTGCCCTTCTTTGTATTATATCATGATCATTCAAACTCAGAAATACCATTTATAGTCTCAAGGTCACTGCAACAGAGGGATACAGGTAGGACCAGTTTATATTTGCTAGCAGTTCAAATGAGGGCCAAATGAGGCTACACACAGACCTCCTATATAGACCAGTATCAGCACATAGATACTGCACAACTGGTTGCTGCAGCCTGCATAATCCCAACAACTCTGGAAAGGGCTACATGAGATAAGGCAATTTGCAGTGATTGTATAAATAAATTGTATAAATAAATATGGAGACACGGGTTCACATAAACCTGTCTCCGCATGAGCAGAACCTGACCACAAGACTGATTTTGGCCCTGTGCTCTCCAGCCTATGTGAATCACATCATAGATACGAAGTGGCATAAAATATTCTAGAGTTTAGCTGCGATCACACACACTAAATAATCCACTTTCAATCCACTGTCAATGCACTTTCTAACTGGATTTTACTGTGTGAACTGGCAAAATCCAGTTGGAACGTGCATTGAAAGTGGATTGTTTCGTGTGTGTGGTTGCAACCTTTGAGAGGCTTTTAAAAAAACTTGCCAATTGTTACATTTTCAGTAGGATAAAGACACTTATAGGGTTGCCAGCCTCCAGGTGGTGGCTGGAGATCTCTTGGGATTACAACTGATCTCAAGTCGTCAGAGATCAGTTCACCTGGAGATAATGGCTGCTTTGGATGCTATGGCTCCCCTCTCCAAGCCCCACCCTCCTCAAGCCCCACGCCCAAAATCTCCAGGAATTTCCCAACCTGGAGCTAGCAACCCTATGGGCTGTTTGATATACCTAAGCCAGAGGTGTCAAACTCATTTGTTTGTCACTTTGTTGGGCCGGACCATGTGTATCATGGTAATGTAATGCCAGGTGCCGGAGATATAAACTGTACAAAGGACAGCAGTTGGTAAACTCCATGTCGGTGTATCCTCACTGCAAGGCCCCATGGACTGGAAAGATGCTCCCATACTGCTTCCCTGCTGCAGGTGAAGTTGGTCTGCCATTCTGAAGCTACAGTGCAGTGGCTCTGCCCACTCCCCCCCAGAACTCCCTCCCTTGCAGCAGTTGCTCCTGGGCCACATAAGAGCCCTGGACGGGCCACGTCCAGGGTTATGTTTGACACCCCTGATCTAAGCTGTACTCACAAAATTGCTAACCTAGCCCACAATGGGACAATTAGTTGTCATCTTGGCAGTTATATTAGGGTGGATATCTGCATAGAAACTGGCCTCATGAAAGGGTTCATCATCTGAAATGCCCCAAATTGTCACAAACAGGAACAATAAGCTTTGGCTTGGACATGCTTCTGGGAACCAGTTCCAAGGCTTTACACTTTCACAACCAAGGCAATGGCATGGTGGGATGGTGAGTGTTGAGGCCCTCAACAAGGTACTGCCTCTGACAGAGTAGCATTTATAAATACCCCCTCCTCTCAGAAACAAGCCCCTACACACAGAAAACCAGGATATCAGAGAAGTAATGGTCTAGAACTATTGCTAGCATTTTAGCTTTCCATATTCAGAAATTCTTTTTTTAATGTGAGGGAACAGTCAGACATTCAGTCTTCCCAATTGCAGACTGAAGTGGTACTTTCCATTATTTTAACAAACAGTGTGCTGTTTTGTCTAAATCAAACCTCAGATGTGGGATTCAGACACAAAACCAAGGAGGATCAGAATGGTCCAGTGTCAAGGCAGTACGGGACTGGATACAGGTACATTGGGGTACGTAGGTCAGGCTGCAATGGAATGGGACAGATAGCTGACTCGGTAGCATGAAGGGAGAAGGAGAAGGAGTTGAAGAAATGTGATGACAGGCAGATCACTTGGGGGCTGGATGGAGGTCTATGTGAGGTACTGTCAAGTTGCTATGTTAAAACTGCCTATCTGCAGTTTGCTGTTATTTCTTACCTCAGGAGAGTCTGAGGCAGTGATGCCCAAACAACCACATTTGTCCCAGCTGTGCCTCATTCTAGATATAGCAGGCAGCACTAGGGAATGAATTCATGCACACATTCATAGTAAGTACAGTTCTTTAGCCTTGTAAAAAAAAAAAAAAAGGTAATGGTCATCCAAGCATGCATTGATCCCATTCTTAAGCTTTTACTGTGCAAAAAGAAAATGGTGACTCCACCCACTGTCAAAGCCAAACTGGCCACATTCCCCGGCCTCTCTCTTCATGTGTGGTGATAAGGGTCTTGTGTAAGCTTTTTCTGGTTAAAAATCATCTAAAGGTTCATTTCATTTATAAAAGCTATTAAAGCAGAGTCAACTATTAAGACAGCAGCACAGGATTCTACCCAAAAGAGGATGAGGGGTCCTTCAAACATGTAGCCAATTTACCCTGGCCTCCTTATTAAAGTATCAGGATTGACAAGGCACAGTGGCTCGTAATTGAAAAAGTCATAAAATATCTGAGCAGAACTGGCAAGTGAAGGCCTCCAGCCAATTTGTCAGCTTGCAGTCTACTCAGGGAAATTTGAACGCCACAGTCTGACTATTTAAATCATTAAAAAGCTTGATACAGACTGTTAAAACTGTGAATCTATTTTTTTATTATTATTATTTTAAAAACTGGGTGCTAGAAGTTGAAATTGGAAGGGAACAGATTGGGGGGGGGGACCTTTAATAGTATATTCAGATTAATCAAATCGATCTTGGCCCAAAGGGACAGAAGAGGGATGGGGCACGATCTGTCAGAACGGATAGACACCAGCCAATTGGTGTGTTGATAGTGTGTTGCAATATGAAACCCAAGGTTAGGGTAGATCTTATGCCTCAAGGGGGAAGAGTAAATTTACAGATTTGTCCCCTATCCTGTAAAGCCATGGTATTATTTAAGTCTTTTGGCTGTCAGTGGGAACTAGACAGGTTTATGTGCAAGTATTTTGTCACTCACACACAGATAACCCCTGCCCCTAAACTGATACAAAATAAACTGTTGGCAATATTCAACTCAACATAAAGCTGTGTCTTTCATGATAATGATGTTACTCTGGAGATGTGCAACTCTGAATTCAGAGTTGTTGTTAAAAGACAAATGGGGAACTAGTCATTGAACTAAATTTGGGGGGGGAAATACCCTTCCAGAATAACATACATTATGTTCTAGAAAAAAGCTGCAATCCTGTGCACACTTAATAATACATCCCACCTAACTTTGAGGGGCCCGTCTTCTTGAACCCTGTATAGTGTCATGAACATTCAAGGTGCTTTATGTGTAGTAATAAGTCAGTGGGATTTACTTATAAGTAAACAGGGACAGGATCAGTCCATAAGGCCCAGTCTGAAAGCTGCATAATCAAGAAAATGCATGTCACTTGCCAAATTAGCTATTTCTTTTCAATTAATTGCAGGATTTTGTGTTTCACACTTTGCACATGTAGCCATTCAGTGTCTTTTAGCAACAGAATAGAAAGGATTTTTCTCTTGTATTTAAAGAGGGGGCTCCTCGAATTCATTAATATATGATCCAGGCATTCACAAAGCGATTTGTAAATAGGTGCAGCACTTCCTACTTAAAGAAACCTTTTGCAGAAATCGCTGATTGTTTCCTGAAGAGCACAGCTCCCATTGCTGTCTTGTATTCCTTGTTGTGCTTTTGAAGTGAGAACCATCCCTGAAAAACAGGAGGTCTTCATTTAAGTGTGTTATTGTGCCCTTCAGCTTTGCTAATTCTTTTAAGACCCTAAAGAAGCTGTAAACAAGATGGGGATTTAAATCCTGCTTTCCTGCTCTATTTGTTAAGGATTTGGGTGAGACCTCATGTAGCAGAAGTCTTAATCAAATGGGGGAAAGAGCTGAAGGAGAGGAAAGCCGGCATTTATTTGGTTGCTTGCTTCTCCTAAAACAAAACATCCATATTGGGAGTGGGAAGAACCTCCCTTGCAGCCGTGCCCCAGACTGTTCAATTTAGGTATATGTTAAATTCTTTAATGTGGCTAATGATTAGCTGAGTGTTTAGGAATCCTGCTGCCAAAAAGTGCCATCTTAAAAAATGACAAGAGTGAGTTTGCCAAAGAAAAAAATAAATTAAGGTTCCAAGGCTTTATTGCACTTACTCGAGATGAAATTTAATTGAATTAAGTGGAACCTTCCCTCTGAGCAAATACATAGAATCAGGCTGCATTGTGGATGCAAACCCCCCCCTTAAAAAAAAAAAAAGACTGATCACAAGCTGAACCCTGAGATAATTTTGTCTTTTGCGATGGCAATTGCTGCACTGTCTTGTATCCACAAATAATCAAAGGATTATCTCTGAAATATCAGTGTAACTCACCAGCCATGTGTAGAGGAGCAGCCTTTTTTTGTTGTTGTTTTGGTTGTTTCTTTCAGAAAAGTTTTAGAATCTGCTGTAAACAGACAATTTTTAAAAAACCCATAGGTATAACTGCCTGCTGAGCAGAAATAACATAATGGATGGTATTTGGGTCCGTTCCCCCCCTCCATTCCAATCTAATGCTTAGCCAAATAGAGAATATTTCCTTAGAATGGCAGAATCTATTACAATTAATTAGAAATAAATAAATAGGAGCTGGCTGACTGTTGCAATCACAAGATTCTACTTTGCTTTTGGTGTAAGGTTAGAAGAGAAACACTGCTGAGTCTCTTTGTTCTCCTATTAAGTCCAGAATAAATGCACTCTGATGAGTGGGAGATCATGCACCATTTCTAGAATTTTTGGCCTGAAGGCAGTAAAGCAATCAGTAAGTGCTGCAAGTTGACAATGGAAGCTGAAGACTATATTTGATAGAGGCTCGGAGCCTGGCGTTCAGCTGGAAGCTTGGGAGCACCTTAGTTCTCGTGCTTCATGGTGTGTATTTGATGCATCTGATGCAATGGCAACCTGTTTCTCTAAATTGTGTCTTTCTCTATATGTATAAATGAACAGATGCAGATAGAGCTCAAAAGCATGGCATGGATGAATTTATCTCTTCCAATCCCTGTAACTTTGACCACGCTGCACTCTTTGAGATGCTTCAACGCCTCACTTTGGACCACAGACTTAATGATTCCTATTCTTGTCTGGCAAGTATCTTCTTTGGTCTATGTGATATGAATGTTGGGCACCAAAGTCTGATCTGGTAAAAAAAAAAAAATGTGTGCTGTGCCACTGCCATTCGTGGAAGAAGCACCTGCTTACAACCAGGTCCGAGTTTGGCCTGAGAGAACTTGTGTTTCAGAAGCATTGTGTGCTGAAGCTACTGTCTTTCCTTAGCAATTCTGCACAACTTAGAAGTTTGTGTTTCCTTTTTTAGATAATATTAGCATGCAAATGAAATCGCAAGCATCAACGGTATTGTGGTGCCTTCATGGCCTCTTGTGCTAGCCTGACTAGTAATGGGGGTTTTTTTTAGCTGTGCTATGAATAAATCTGGTCATTGGTAATATTTTGCTGGGAAAGATCCCTCAGACTCTTTAAATTTTACAATTTCATGAATGGGAAGATACCAAAAGCTAAGTCTGAGCCTTTAGTTGTGACACATTCAATTACTTCTTACCTGATTAGACAGTTTCCTATTTTGTGCATAGAATACATCCTTTGAAGTCAATATTATACAACGTGTCTTCCAATGATGGCAGTGTTACCTTACTGCCATTGTGTTGGTTTGCATTTAATTGAATTTAATCTTTTTTTTACAACATTTATTAGATTGCCTAAATATTTTAGCAAAATGGTGAATACCAAGTTTCCCCTCCCTTACAATTAAAATGTTTTGGGTTGGATCCAACCAACTTTTTCCACCAGTAAATAAAAGGAGGAATTCCCCTTTGATCACAAAAAAAAATGCTATTCTGGAGATCACGGTCAAAAGTCAGGTTTGACGGAGGAGGCTGTGATAAAGGGGGAAACTGGGTGACACTGAACAAAAAAAGCTGGCAGGATCCAACTTTTAGTTTTAGAATTCAATAGACTGCTTTTCGTAAGATAGTTTCAAGTTGAAGCAAACTGTTTTAAAAACATCAACAGAATGTGTTCTTCAACTATCTCTGAATCTAGTCATTAAAGGATTAAATAACAAATGAGTATGAATACTTCCGGAATGTAATTTGAGCTGATGCTCATCTTTGCAATCTTTTTTGCAACAGGATTTGAGCCCCAGCTCCTCTTTTCCTTATAAAATAATCCCTGGTGGTCGCCTTCAAATCACAGTACCTAGGCCAAGAGCACTTACGCATTGTGGAATGTGTGTGGAATGGATTTGTAAACCAACTTTCCTGCATGGCGCTGAACCAGTTCAGAAATCTTATATAAATGCATTTAAATTGCTCTTCTGTTTCTTTACCCACCAATAGCAGGAGAGTGGCTGAAAACCACAATGAGTGGCACATATAAGTTTGATCTCAGCATGTTGGGGCTGGGGGCCTTCACTGATACAGTCACTATCACATGCAAGACAACAACAATTGATAGGATGAATTATTGATTCTTATAGAGTTTGAGAAAAAGATTAACCACTTTTTTTTATTATTCTGGAATCTCCATAAATGCAAGTACAGTGGATTTCAGTTTTCCTTATACAAGCTATTTCACATCCATGGGCCATTAAACCTTGGCAACCTCTGTGGAGCTCCCCACAGCGACCATCTGCAAACTGCATTTTTACCCCCGGTGTGCTATTATAATGGTCATTTCCAGAGGTCACTTCGGGGGGGAACGTGGGGGAACACAGTTCCCCTGGGTGAGGTACGGGGGTGGGGCACATGACGAAGCCCCGCCCCCTGCTTCCGGCCGCCCCACATCCGGCCCTCATTCAGCCAGGAGGAGGCAGGAGAAGAGGGAGGGTAAGTTGCTTCCTCCCTGCCTCTCCCCACCCCTGCCTGCCTGGGGCCAGGGAGGGCCTTTGCGGGGCTTCCTTGCACTCCCGCCGGCCTTGCAGGTCCACAGCCGGGCCCCTAATGGGGCTCGGCAGTGGAGCTGCAAGGCTGGAGGTGGCGGCCGGGACCGTTGGAGGCGGGGTGTGTGGCCTTATGACACACTTCCGGTGATGTCAGGGGGTGTGGCATATGCTAATGAGTTACGCTAATGAGTTCCCCTAGCTCTTTTTCTACAAAATTACTCATTTCCTATTTATCTAGTACGTTTTTAATCCCACCATTCCCCCAAGATTCTCACGGCAACCTACGTGGTTCTCCTCTCTGTTCTGATCCTCTCGCAAGCTGTTACGTGGGTCAGTCATAGAGAATGTGACTAGCCCAAGATCACTCATTGAACTTCATGGCTGAGTCGGGGTTTGAAGCCAGGTATCCCTAGAGGTCCTACTCTGACTGACCACTGCGCCACCTGGGGTGCAGTTAACGGATTTCATAGAAGACAGACGGGATGTAGTAAAAGTCTCTTTCTTCACTGAATTTAATTTTAAAAATCTGAAGCAGAGGCTAAGAGCTTGATCGCTGAAGATTAGTAGGAGACGTGGTGCATTTGAAATATGCTTTCTTTGATTCATAGACACCACCCTACTTGCCCTGGGCAATGTGAGGCTTTTCTGAGAGCTCCCCAGCCATCATCTTCAGGAAGTTGTGGTGGGGTAGGGGTAAGTCTCGATGTTCCTCCCACCAATCTGGTCAGGTCACTATCTTAGAATACTTGTTGGCTGCAATAGATGGCAGCAACAGGCCCTTTCCAACTTGGTCAGAATTGCAGTTATGCGCCATCCACTGTAGACTAGACATACTCTCTATCTCTCCCTCATTCCCTAGTTTGCAAGTGGCCTGAGTCAGAATCTAGAGTATCAAGGGACAGGCATGAGAGGCCTCAGTCAGTAAGCCGAGAAAGCATTTATACTAGAATGTCATGACATACGGTGGTGTCTGGAAAGCATGGAGAGCTAATACAAATGTGTATGCATGGATTTCATCTATTAACTACAACTAGATATAGGGTAGTGGGAGTCATTCTAATACAATTTACAATGGATAATCTGGCAGTGCAGTGCAGATAAAAAAAAATCACTTATTTTGAAGGTGTATTTGGTTTATCTTGGGGGGGGGGGGAGGTCACGGAAGAATTTTCTTCCAGATCAGACTGGCTTGTGTAATTCTATGATTCTTTTGCAATACTTTCATTTTACATAACAGATAGGGTTGCCAACTCTGGGCTGGGAAATACATAGAGATTTGGAGGCTGGAGCCTGGGAAGGGCAGGGTTTGGGGAAGGGAGGGGCTTTAGCAGAGTGTAGTGCCACCGGGTCCACCCTCCAAAGCAGCCATTTTCTCTGGGGGAACTGATCTTGGTCATCTGGAGATCGACCGTAATAGTGGGAGATCTCCAGGTGCTACCTGGAAGGTGGCAACGTTAGCAATGAAGTGCAAAGTGAAAGACTATCACGAGGGGAGAAAGGCTTCTCTGTCTACCGAAAATTCCCATCCCCATTATCTCCCATGCTGACCTTCTTTACACTTTACTCAAGGGCGTAGACTTTCCAATTTCCCGGGGGGGGCTGGGGCTGGGCCAGGGGCATTGCTAAGTCATTAAAACAACTGGGACCCAATGACATCATAGGGAGGAGCTAGTGACATCACAGGCCATTGTCACTATCTATGGAGGTGGAGCTATGTGGGATTTAAGGAGGGGCCCCTGGGAGTAGCAGAGGTGTTCTGGGACTGGAATGACAAACCCAAACACTCTCATATTTGGTAGAATGACACCCCTCCCCTCCTCCACCTGGCTCTTGTGCATCCTACATGAAGCAGGGTGATTCAGCAGATGCAAGCCAATGCCAGTGGTCTGCATCCACCAACTCAAACAGCAGAACCAGAGCTTGCAGTTTCAGTACTGGAGCTAGGGCTACCAGCCTCCAGGTGGGATCTGGGGATCCCCTGGAATTACAGCTCATTTTCAGACTACAAAGATTAGTTTCCCTGAAGAAAATGGATGTTCTGGAGGGTGGGCTCTATGGCATTATACCCCACTGAGATCCCAGATCCCAGTCCTCCCAAGGCTCTATTCCCAAATCTCCAGGAGTTTCCCAACTTGTATCAGACCACCCGTCCCCCCCCCCATACCCCAGAGGTGGCCAGATAAAAGAATAAAACCTGAAATCACATACATAAGATGTTAAATTATACAGTAGAATGGCAGTGGGTTAAAATGACCTGCATATTATAAGAATGAACCCTGTGGTACCACTCTGGCTCTAATCTTTTGGGCTGCAAGGGAGATTCTATAGGATACGAACGCGTCAGTATCTGACAACAGAAATGCAATCTTCTCAATTTCAGAGTATGCATTTATGGTAAATAAAATTCCTGTAAAGAATTTGTCTCTGGGTACGTTGTACAATGGGCAAGCTAAAATACAGTGGGGGAGGTTCTCAATGGCTAACGAGCCGCAAATACATATACTATGTTCCGTTGGAATTTGAAAGTGTTGGCCCTCCCGCTCTGTGTGTACATTGTTTGGAAGCACAAGGCAGTGAAAGACACCCTGAGGTTATAATTGGAAATATTGAATAGGTAGGGTGATTTAGAATGGTCGAGTTTAAATAATTTATACCAAGGAGCTACCTTAGACTTTGTGATAGCGGAGCGATCTATCAGAGTCAGGGAAGCAGGAGAACGTTCCCCCCCCCCCCGCAGGCGTCGCAGGCCATAACTTTTTAAGGAGCCCCAAAGGAGAGCTGGGCTAGGGGAGCCAGAATGACTTTTTAAAGAGCCCCTAAGGAGAGCTGGCTTGGGCGCCGGCGAGGGAGGGCGAGGGATAGGCAGGGAGGCGCCGGCGAGGGAGGGCGAGGGATGGGCAGGGAGGCTTCTTTCCGGGCCTGCAGAGGAGGCCAGCGAAGGGCCAGCATGGCCCTCGAGGCGCTCCTGCTGGGGATATGGAGGAGAAGCCCCCCCCCCCAACCAGTGGCACTTAAGAACCAGGCACAGTTTACTAACCTTTCTCTGTGTTCCGGTGGGTGGGAAAGTAGCCAGTCTCCACGTGCAGCTCTCCCTCCAGCTACTTTCCAGAACAGTGAGGGCTGCTGGGAGGAGCTGGGGGTGGAGCTTAGCTGGAAGCAAGCCCCCGCCCTGACTTCCCTCCCTCCCAGTCCCCCATCTGGTGAACAGTCTTTGAAAGCAGAAGGGAATTAGGGAAACCCTCCGCTTTCAAAGGTGGGGGAGCTGGGGGCAAGGCTGGCTGGAGGAACTGGTTGCCCCCAGGGGAGGCTTAGCACATTCTGGGAAATTTCTTCTCCCCATGGCTTTTTGCAGGGAGCAGAAAACAGGGGTTCAAATGGCTCTGAGCCACTGCAAGTTACGATAAAGAAAAGGAAGAAAAATACAGAGACTCTCATCTGTGAAACCAGTGAGAGAATTTTTTAAAAATAGGGGTTCCCAACTAGCTGAGTAGTCACTCAGCTGTTTTTCATGAACAGCCCCTGCTTTCTGCACTTCACAAAACACCACAAACTGCATCAAAATTTGCGGAAGTTTGTGGTGGTTCTTTAGTTTGCGGACACTGCTTCATGAACCACAAACCAGACAAAATTCATGATGAACTTTAGTTTGACAGCCAGTTCGTGCCCATCCCATCAAACCACCAGACCCCTTAATGAAGTCCCTAAAAGGATCCACCCAGATGTACAAAATTGCCTGCTGTGACAGCAGAGAATACATACCCAGAGAACCCTGAAAAAGGGGAGGATGGAAGGGAGGAACATGCAATGCTGAAGGTAAAAGCCAACACAGGTGCATTAGGGTGGGCCTACATTTCACATGGAAGTCTGTGACTCTTTTCTTACAGTAAAGTGTAAAGAAGGTCAGCATGGGAGATAATGGGGATGAGAATTTTTGGCAGACAGAGAAGCCTTTCTCCCCTCGTGAGAGTCTTTCACTTTGCACTTCATTGCTAACGTTGCCACCTTCCAGGTAGCCCCTGGAGATCCCCCACTATTACAGTTAAACATAAGAACATGAGAGACGCCCATGTTGGATCAGGCCAAAGGCCCATCCAGTCCAACACTCTGTATCACACAGTGGCCAGAAATACCAGTGCCATCAGGAGGTCCAGCAGTGGGGCCAGGACATTAGAAGCCCTCCCACTGTTGATCTCCAGATGACCAAGATCAGTTCCCCCCGAGAAAATTATGGAATTCCCTCCCCAAGGAGATTCATCTGTCCCCCTATATCATTGTCTTCTGCTGGCAGGTAAAGAATTTTCTGTTTCTTTTGGCACTCCTGCACTGAACCCCCTTCCCATTCGTGTGTTTTGTTTAATCATTATGCGTTGTGTGTGCGTGTTTTTAAAAATCATTTTAATGTTTTGACTTTTTGTCACCTTGAAGACTGTAAGTTGAGTGGAGAAGCAGCGTTAAGATGTTTTAAATAAATAAATAAAAGATATAAAAGATAAAATTTATCTCTGGGCAGGGAGGGAGTTCTACCGGCAAGACCACCACGAAAAGGGCCATGTCTCTCATGGCTACCACTTCACTTAAGTAAATGGAAGCGTACTCATCAGGGCTTCTGACAGTAATCATAATGTTCAGGATGTTTTGTATTGGAATTGCTCAAGTCCCCGTCCATTTAAGACTTTTAATGAAAGAACCAGCACAAGACTGGGAAAAAAATATGCAGATTGTCATGCAAACTTGTTGCTACATTCGGCACGAATTGAATATTCTGAACAGCCTTCAGAGGCAGCCCTGTACAGAGCTCATTGCATTAATCAAGACTGGATATGATGATCAGATCCTGGATACATACCTACGTAAGAGCCATCAAGTCACAACCGACTTATGGCAACCCCAGCAAGGGTCTTTCAAGGCAAGTGAGAAGCAGAGGTGGTTTGCCATTGCTTTCCTCTGCAGAGTTGTCCTTGGTGGTCTCCCATCCTATCACCAGCCCTGCTTAGCTTCCAGGATCTGGCAGGAATTGGCGATATCGTGCCACCTTCCCTCCTACAGCCTGGAAAATGGTTTCCAAATCTTAATTTTCCAAGAAGGGGGAAAACTGGCAAATCAACTGAATATGGTTAAAGGCACTGCATACTTCACGTGGAACCTGTATTTCCACTTGAAGCAATGGAATGTATTAACCCCCCCATGCAAATTTACTTATTTATTTGGGGTACATGTGTGTTGCCTGTATACACATGTGTGTTCTCATGGTATATAATAAATCAAATATAAAATATATAATAAATCAAAATGAAAATATACAATAAAAACCTAATATTATAAATCCAGCTTCAGGAACCATAAAACTAAAATGCAATCCAATTTATTTAATCTAGTCTAGTCCAAAGGCCTTTAGAATGTCTTCAATATACTCTAGAAACTACTAAGGATCAATATTATCTCCTTGTAGAGGGATTTCTGTAACCTGGGGTCAGCAATGTAGAAACATAGAATCACAGAGTTGGAACGGGCCATGCAGGCCATCTAGTCCAACCCCCTGCTCAATGCAGGATCAGCCTAGAGCATCCCTGACAAGTGTTTGTCCAGCCACTGCATAAAGACTGTCAGTAAGGAGGAGCCCACCACCTCCCTAGGTAGCTGATTCCACTGTTGAACAACTCTTACTGTAAAAAATTTTCCCTAAGATCCAGCCAGTACCTTCCTCCCCTTAATTTAGACCCTTTATTGTGAATCCTATCCTCTGCTGCCCAACAGGAACAGCCGTCCTCTAAGTGACAGCCCCTTAAATACTTAAAGAAAGTAATCATGTCCCCCCTCAACTTCCTCTTCTCCAGACTAAACATTCCCAAGTCCCTCAGCCTTTCCTCATAGAACTTGGTCTCCAGGCCCCTGATCATCCTCGTCGCTCTCCTCTGCAGCCACTCCATTCTGTCCATATCCTTTTTGAAGTGAAGCCTCCAGAACAGCACACAACACTCCAGGTGTGGCCTGACAAATACAGTGTACAGTGGGACTATGACATCTTGCAATTTGGATGTTATGCCTCTGTTGATACACCCCAAGATTGCATTAGACTTTTTTGTGGCTACATCACACTGGCTGCTCATATTTAACTTATGGTCCACCTATACCCCAAGATCTTGTTCACACATACTGCTACCCAGAAGTGTATCCTCCATCCAGTATGCATGTTCCTCATTATTGTTACCCAGATGTAGAACTCAGCAATTATCCTTGTCATATTGCATCTTGTTCACATCCAGCCATTTTCCCAGCGTGTTCAGATTTTGTCTCCATATTCTGGTGTGTTCACTGCTCCTCCCAATTTGGTGTCATCTACAAATTTATTGAGAAACCCCTCCACACCCTCATCCAGATAATTTATAAAAATATTGAAAAATTACTGGGCCCAGAACTGAGCCCTGTGGCACCCCACTGGACACCTCCCTTCATTCAGATAAAATGCCATTGACAACTACTCTTTGAGTGCAGTTCTCCAACCAGTTCCCTATCCACCTAACTATCCTAAAGTCCAGTCCACAAACCTCTAGTTTACCCATCAGAACATCATGGGGAACCCTGTCAAAAGCTTTACTGAAATCCAGGTAAACAACATCAACAACATTCCCTTGATCCAGTAAGCTTGTCACTTGATCAAAGAAGGAAATGAGGTTGGTCTGGCAGGACCTTCTCACAGGTTCCAGCCAATCTACCTTCAGCTAAAGCTGGTTCCTAGGAAAACTGGAGCACATGTGGAGGAGGGCCAAGGCTCTGGAAGGGTTGGATCCATTGATCCACTCACACAAGGGTTGTGGATCACACACAAATCTTACCCACTTTCCCCTTGTTAGCGGTCCTTCTGACCCCCAGAAGGTCAATTCCTGGGGTCACAGGACCCACATGGGTCACTGGGCTGCAGTGACGAGAGGGACTGGGGCAAAATTGCTCCCTCCTTCCTCTTGCATCAGTGAGCTGCACTAATGAAATAGGCAGTTCCACCAGTGGAATAGGCAGAAAGGAAGATTTCTCCCCTTCCCCTTACTCACCGAAGGCTCCCACCCCAACACATCCCATTATTACTCCACACGGGTTCTGCAACCCCATGGACAAACATTTCTAGGGTTCTAAATGGATAAGGGGAAAGCAGGGAAGATCTGCAGCAACTACCACCTTCGGCCGACGGATGGATTCAACCCAAAGTTTAGAATTACTCCATTACCCCCATCCTCTCATTTGCAAATTGTGCCCCCCGCTATTGTTCTTATGACAGTTCTTGTTCAGTCTATGGTATTTCTATAAAACATCTGAAGAATGTGAGGTCCCCTAAGAAATGGAAGCTGTCCCTTGCTCTTTCTTGAGGCCATGCTATAAGGCATCACATGATTTCCCACTGTCTTGTGTGAAAACAAAGAAATTGACTTATCACAGATAAAAAAAGAGGCAACAGGACTTGGCAAGGAGAATGATCTGGAAAAAGGAGAGGTGTTGTTTGCACCATTTACTGGAACTGCCTGCCACAGTTTCCATAGCCATTGGCTCCTCTGCAGCTCATCTCTGCAAATGGCCTTTCCAAAGAGGCCTGTGCCGTCCATTATTTGTTCTTTTGTTCAGTCCAATGCAGATATGTCAAACATATGGCCCATGGACCAGAACAGGCCCATTCAGGGCTCTTATCTGGCCCGCAAGCAACTGGGTGAAAACCAGTCCAAATGTGGACCAGAAGGGCCTATATTAGGGTATTATACCCCCTGCTGAGGTCCCTCCCTTCCCCAAATGCGGGCCCTCCCCAGCGTCTTTCCCCAGATCTCCAGGGACTGCCCAACCAGGATTTGGCAACCCTAAGGGGCAAAGAGGGCCTGTTTGGCTCCGAGTACTGGGCAGCCAGCCCTCTTGGGGCTTGCCTGCTACCCTTGGCTGAGGCACCAGGCCAGGATGCAGTGCCTGTTGATGACTCCTCCTCTTCCAGCCAGAGCATGTTGGGCTCCCGTGTCTGCCCCCTGGGCTGCTGGAAAGATGGCAGGCAAGGATCTCTTTGGCCCCACCTTCCCAAGCCCAGCTGAGCAGCTTCCCACTTGCAGGCAGCCTGGAGAAGGTGCCCTTGGGCACAGGCAACTGTGGAAAGCTCCTGGCCAGTTCACCAAATGTGCCCACTTATGTAAGCTTGTGAATGGAGAGACTGGCTAGGCCAAGCATGCTGTGCACAGCAGCCCGGGTAAGAGAGAAAAGCCTGGCACTTATGTAAGGCACCATGCCAGGATGCAGAATGCAAACTGGGTGAGCTGGGGCCTGCTAACCCACTGACCCAAATGTGTGCTCTTTTCCTGCCTCCCTCCCTTGGCAGTGTGGGGAGTATTGAATAAGAGGTCAAGCCAAAGTACATACACGCTCCCTGGGCTCCCTGCACACAAGCGCTGCCTCATGTAACAGTCTGAATGGAAGCAAGGGGGGAGGTAGGTGAAGATCAGGGATGGGAGCAGGCATTCAGAAAAGCACACTGGGTTTGCACATGGCAGAGGCAGGCGCTGGATGTGCATCTGTGCACTTGCACATGCGGAGTAATATTTTGGGTGGTAGGTTAATGCCGTGGAGCTGGCAGGAAATAAAAGTCTGCTAAAGGCAATGAAAGTGGAGCTGGCATCTTTGGAGAGTGGCGGCGCTTGAAGATTGCTTGTGGTCCTGGGGAGCATCACAGTTCCCCTTTGTGGTTCAGGGCTGTTGTTGAATTTGGGACTTGGAGGGAGGGAGGTGTGGGATTGTGCGGCTGCCTCCCCGGCCTCCCCTCCTCAAAGCCTGTTGACCATAGCAGTTTCTTTAAGACAGGGCTTGTTGAGTTCCCCTGGTTGATGCCACCTGGCCACTTGTCTTTGGCGACCACAACTGCAGGGATGGAACGCAGCCCTTCGTTCTCCAGCTCACCAAAAGCTTCTGAAATGTGTTAGTCTTTAAAGAGCCACAAGTGTCTCTAGCACCTTGATTGTCAGGCAGTAGCTCTCTGTGCTGTGCAAAACGTCTTGTGAACATCGAGCAAAGGGTGGTTAGTTAGGTGCTGGGGTCAAGGTCAGTGTGGGTCAAGGTCAGTGGTAATGCAGCCAGAAGCTACAGAGGCAAGAATGATTGCTTCTTTTAAGCTGAGACATAACAAAAAGGGGAGAAGAATCCATGAAAATGCATGTTGAAAAGGCTTATGGTTTTGTAGAAGTTTAATAACAGAATAATAACAGAAAGGCTGAACTTTGTGAATTTTAAAACTATATGAATTTAAATAGTGGCTATTAGCCACAAGGTATAGATAGGGACTCTGGGGCAAGTGATGCTCTGTCTTCTTGGTGCTTGGGGGGGGTCAACAGTGTGAGGGCTTCTAATGTCCTGGCCCCACTGGTGGACCTCCTGATGGCACTGGTATTTCTGGCCACTGTGTGATACAGAGTGTTGGACTGGATGGGCCTTTGGCCTGATCCAACATTGGCATCTCTTATGTTCTCATGTTCTTATGTTCTTAAGCAGCTTCTTGGGTGGCTTAACAATCCAAATTTTAATAGGTCCCACTGATAACATTGTTCTTGGGATGTTATATGATGACACTTTCAGTAAATCCTGGGAAATTCTTGGTAAAAAGCTTGATACTATTATTTGTAAAAAGAATGATTTTGCACTTTTCTACCTACTTCATAAAGGTGAAAATCACAAAGGCCTTTCAGGTCTGATGTTTTGAACTGATACTTAAAACAGAAAGTTTCACCCTTCTAAGCCTATTGACTTCAATATACTTAGATGGATGTAGTTCTGGTTAGGATTGCACTGTTAAATAGCTAACATTAATTACTTCTACCCACGAGCATTATAATAAAAATTTGTTAATGTCTGAGATTCTGGAGACCTGGGTTTCAGATCCCCTCTCTGCCATGAACCTTACTGGGTGACCTTGAGTCTAACCTATCTCACAGGGTTTGTGTGAGGATAAAAAGGGGAAAGGACAGCTAGGCATGCTGTCCTGAATAGGGAGGAGCATGAACTGGGAAAATGGAGGTTCGTTTCAGTTTGTGGGGCCACACGAACCACCATCCTTTTCGGACCTTCCCGTTTATATTTATTTATTTTATTTATTGTTTCAACTTTTTCCCCGCCGAAGCAGGCTCAGGGCAGCTTACATAAAAACCAATAAAACAAGATACGTATCACAATAAAAATACATAAAACATGACATAAGACCATTAATATATCAATGGCGGTACAGTATAATAAAGTGCATTCATGAACATGATCAGCGGTGGATACCATTCTAGGTAGCTTCTAGCTCTAGGTTGGCACAGGGCTGAGCTGATAAAGTCCAGCTCCTATTGAAATGCCTGCTGGAAAAGCTCCGTTTTCACGGCCCTGCAGAACTGGTTCATTTCATGAGGTTCATGATGTGGCAGAATGCCCCCCCTGCAGGCTAGAGATGCCAAACTCTCAACTAGTCTCCAGCTGACTATTCTCTACTTGCCCTCCAAGTTTGGGGAGTATTGGGTTTAGGAGGGCTGAGTTACATCCCCCTAAAGCAGGTGCCCACAAGAAAGTGCTCTCTGGGGGAAATCACAGACAGTTCCCTTCTCTCTGTGCCTCTGTCTCTAACGCGCAGCATGCCTGCTGAGGATGGAAAACAATGGCTGTGTGTGAGCTGGGGGTATATATCTTTCTGCTCTCATTGAACAGAATGGAAGCTCTCTTATTGGTGAGAGAGCTCTCTTAAGGCCATCTGGATTTGATGCTGTGCACACATCTTGTAGCACAGTTTTAAAAACACTTTCCTGGGAGTAAGTCCTATTGAATAACATGGGACTTATTTCCGAGTAGACCTGCTTAGAATTATTCCATAATCTACCTTAATGCAATCTGACTGAATCTCTCCTCAGCATGCAGTTCAGAAGTCTTTGCTCAGCTGATGCTTGTCACTCAAGGCTCTGTGGCTTCTGTGAAGAATTAACCATTCACAGTCCTTCAGCTGTTTGTACAGCACTTCTGAGCTTCTTAAAAGTACAGTCCATCACACAAGTACCAAACACCCCAGAGCCCACTGTTCACAGGAGGAATGACTTCCAATTCCCTTCCCTCTCTGCCTCTGACTAACCCACAGCGTGCCTGCTGCTGACGGAAAACAATGGCTACTTGTGAACTGGGGGTATATATCATTCTGCTCCCATAGAGCAGAATGGAGCTCTCTTATTGGTGGCCAGCACTGCCTGTCAGGCTTTGGAGGGCCACTATTGGTGTTTCCAGGGCTGCAGAAGCCCATCCCCCCATTGCTTTGACAATTGTAATTGATTGGTGCCAGTGTGTGTGCCGTGGATGCCACCGACATGCCCCACCACGAGATGCCTGAACCTCTGAAAACCATGTGGAGGGTCGTGGGAGGGTCGTTGATGTGAGATCTCATGGACCCAGGTGATTTTAGTTGCGAATTTAGGATCATGGGCAGGTTCATGCCTATCCCTAGTTTTGAACTTCTTGGAGGAAGTATGGGATAAAAGGCACTAGACAGACAAATGGATGTAGGCCAAGAGTGGTATATGATGTCCACCAGGGCAAGGTGCTCTCCGAAATAAGACAGAGGATGTGAATGTGGGCAGTGTTCCTGTTGATCTGGATTCTGGAGACTTGAGAAAAGAATCAGAGGACACCTTCAGCAACTATTTGCTAGAATGATGCAGACTCCGGGAAGCTGTCCATGGCATAGAGCAGTCTCAGAAGACATCACACCAGAAAGCCTGTGGAAGGAGAATGACGTTGATGAAGGCAAAGTTGTTTGTGGTTCACACACAGGCGCTGGGGGGAGCATGACTGGGAGAGAATTCAAGGAAGAAAGCAAGCTTAGGGAAGGAACTCATAGACAAGACAGGAAATAGCAAGGAGGAGGAGGAGGAGGAGATACCAAGGAGCAAAATAGATCCACAAAGGCAGAGCGCAGGATGAAATTCAAAGAGCTGTGCACGTGCCATTCATTAACCTACCTACAACCACTTCTTATCCCTAGTTATAGGGACTGCTAGGAGGTAAAGGCCAAACTGATATTGTGTTAGTCCTTACAGTCCTAACCCGTTCTGCAACATTTCAGCCTTAGTTCATAACACAGATTCTATAGTTATGTTACAGACATGGCAGCCTCAGTTATAAATCAGTGATTCAGACCAAATTCTACTGCCT
Organism: Gekko japonicus; assembly: GCF_001447785.1. Taxonomy (NCBI): domain Eukaryota; kingdom Metazoa; phylum Chordata; class Lepidosauria; order Squamata; family Gekkonidae; genus Gekko; species Gekko japonicus. The sequence goes on along the minus strand of NW_015163113.1, from coordinate 238,892 downwards.
CTTTTTCTGGAGTTTTGAAAAAGATAGAATAAACACAAATCACAAATTTCATGGGGTAAATTTCATAGCAGGATGAAGACATGAAACAGTAACCTTGAATCAAATGCAAGGATAACCAAGTCTATGGAAATGTTGAAATAGATAGCTGTTTTTCTCCCCAAATATGCTCACATCAACACAGTTTATTGCTAAATAAGGATTTGAATTTTCAGAAGTATGTCCTTTTCTCTTTTGAGATTTCTTTCTTTCTTTTGTTACAATAACCAAATTGTTCTGGAAAGCCAACTTCTCTTTTCTGAAATCAGTACACCTTTTGATTTTACTTTTGTTTCCCTGTTGTTAAAATGTTATTGAAGAACGAAGCCACACAGCATTTCTGACGTATGGGAAGTATTTCTCAAAAGCAAAATTCCAATAGCTCTGCTGAAGGGAGACAGAGAAAAGAAAGCGCCTTCAGAGGCCTCTAGTGACAGCCCACCTTCTGCGTTACTCTCAATCGGCATCTTCATTTTCACACATGCGCTTTCTGGCGATTGGAGTAATGAAAGGAATGATGTCTGTTTCCCATGCCTTTGATTCTGCCCCTCATTATTTTAATCCCTTTTCAATCTGTTCTGGATTTGGCCCAACAAGAATAAGCAAATCCCTTCTACAGAGTTCTTAATTGATATTTTCTTCAACTCTCCTCAACAGTAGCTATTTTGGCATCCAGAAAAGATTTGGTGTCATCCGAGTGGTAGAAAATATATTTTAATCTTTTCGCAGCAGCAGCATCTCGAAGACGTAGCATTTGGGGTGGCAGATGGGGTGGCAAAGAAGTTGCCTAAAGGGGCAGGGCACTGATCTAGTCGCCGCAGGAACTTTTCAATTAAAAGATGAAAGATTTTGCAGTTTTGAGGCATTAGAGAGATGCCTGGTATCAGTCATGCAGCATCCATATCAATATTGAAGAGCTGGCGATATTTTGGAAAGGGCTGCAAGTTCATTCTTATCCTACTGAAAAGATTTTCAAATTAGCTGAAGGAGAGTCAACCCGAGAAAGCCGCCTTCCCTGTGTACTGTCTTCATAAAGGACAGGCCTCTTCAGCAAAATGACAGCATCATCTTCTGGCATGATGGGATAGATTTACAAAACTGCTTCATTGTTCATTGGTGTCTGTGTAACCTTTAGACTTGACTGTTGCAACACTTTTTTGTCTTGTGTGGCTGCCCTTAAAGAGGCACACGATTGACTTCTGGGAGTTTAGTAGCAGTGTACTGGCAACAAACTGGCTTCTGATCTTCTTCCAACCATATCTTATTTACCCAGCCAGCCTACAAAAAAATCAAAACAGTGTAGGCCTTACCTGTGTTAAGAAACACTACGTTAGAAACTACTTCGATTTCCTTTGTTAATAACTAAGGGCAGATTCTGGATCTTGCATTCTCTGCCTAGAGAAATATTGGCCTGTGCAGATATTTCATCTGTGCACACATAAGGGCAGGGGGTGGGGTGGGAAATCTGCCACGAACCTCCATGCATTTGAGATGCTGGCTGCAAGGGAGATTCCATGCATATACACTGTGATAGGCATAGGCTTTGAACACATATGTCCCTTTTTTACAGGCACAGATTGCAAAGTTTATGCGTATTATCATGCATGCATGTAGAATGCCGGGAGGACAGGAGCAGGACTTCAAACATGTTGAAGTTACACCCCTCAGGTGAACTCCTGATTTACCCCCACATATTCAGCTGTACACACATGAACTAACTGCACAGTGTTATTGGGGATTGCATAATTTCTTTTCCCACAGAGATCTGACAAATCCTAAGACTTTTCTTCATCCAGAAATAATGTAAGATATTTAGATTTAGGAAGGTGGTTTAGTTGGCATGGATAGATATGAGTGATTTTTAAGCCTTTGGGCTTAATTATTTTTTCATACCTTAAGGCATTCTGAGTCTTCATTATATGGTATAGCACAATTCAGCAACTTGAACACATGGAAAATTACGTGCACCATGACTTATTATGAACTGGAGATTCAGAGAATTTATTCTCTGTTGCCAATGTCAGGAAAAAAAAATCCCTCACATACAACTTCGGAACATTTCTGTAAATAAAAGTAGTGTGCCTTTGTTTTATTATGTATTAAACTATTTATATGCTGCCTTTCCTGCCAAGTGGCTTAAGGTTGCTTACAAAAAACCTAAAAGGCTACACAATTTCCCCTCCTTATAGAATTAACTGCCAAATGCAACCTTACATTCCCTACAGAAGGTGGACAGCATAGAGGCACTTCACACTTCTGGGAGGGCATTACCTAAAGCTGGAGCCACACCCCCAAAAAACTGGTTGGTTGTTTGACTGTTCAAAGGGAGGGTCTACTAGGAGGAGTCATGAAAGGATCTGAGGTAGCAAAATCATTTACACCAGGAAATATGGTCTTTCAAGTAAGCTGGACCAGATTGTTTAGGTACTTAAATATCAAAAACAGCACCTTGAATCAGACCCATAAATATATTGATGACCAGTGCAGCTTTTCCAAGATATGAGTCTTGGAAACCAATATTACCAATTGGCTTCCAGATAGTCTTCAAGAGCACATACCACAATGCAGTTGTCTAGCCTCAAGGTTACAGAAGCATGGATCAATATGACCAGAGCTCATGAAGAGAGATAATTTTTACACCAAATGAAGCCAATAGCATGCAGTCTTGGCTTCTGCAGTTACCTGATCTTCTGACAAAAGTGTAAAATCTAATAATAGCCCAAAGCTTTTTAAAGAGCCACCCCATCCAAAGTAGATAGGACAATCCCTGCCAAAGTCTACATCTTACTGACCACCATCACCTCCATCTTGTCTGGATTCAAACATATCTTGTTCTCCCTCAGCTTCTGGACCACAGTCACCAGTGGTCCAGTATGGAGAGCACTGCCTCTAGTGCATTATCCAAAGAAATAAAAAAGCTTTGTTTCAACATACTGATGACATACAGCTGTGAATCTTTTGGACAATCACATCCAAAGGTCTTCTTCAACATTCACCATGATTTTGTGGGTATGACCAGACAAAAAAGACTGAAATCACTTTACACCCTATCTCTCAATTCTGCTGTCTTCTCAAAATGCTCCAGTAATATAAAGTGGTCCATGCTGTTAGATTCAGCAGAAAGATCTTACAAAACAAAAAGGGACACATTTCCTTCATCCAGCGGTGTTCAGAGACCATCCACCATGGCCCACCAGTAACTCAGCAATGTCTCTCTCGGTTATTTTTCCCAATGGTATATGTGACAGAGGCTAACCAATGGCCATGGTCTCCTTGTAAAGCTTATTTAGAAAAGGATGGATGATAGGAGTGTGCAATCAGATCTACCCAAACTGAAAGTATACCCAAAAATACCTTATCAGTATTTTTTGGGTTTGCTTTAGCATCCAAAATGTATCTGGGTTTTCTTGGGAAAACCAGGGGGGAATCCCAAGAAAATCCTGGATACATTTGGGAATTACTGGTAGATCTGAAAACGGCAAGAGGTGGGAGCACGTTGCTGGGCTTCTGCAGTCCCTTTAAACTGCAAAGAAGCAGAAGACAGCCCCCACCAACTCAGCTTGGGGCTGGCTGGCTTCTCCTGCAGCCCAGTTTAAACCAGGCTGCAAAAGACAATCAACTGGGGCGGCAGGAGCTGAAAGCTCCACACTGCCTCAGTTGGGGTAGCCCAGGATTGTCCAGGACAGTGGGAGCTGAGAGCTCCTCTCTCTGCCTTGGCTCAGCAGAGAAGTCAGCCCAGGACCACCTGTGCCTGTGGGGAGCAGACTGTTCCCCGCAGACACAGCCTCTTGTGTGCAATTTTCACCCTGTTTTATTCTTCTTATCAGTCCTATTGGACCCAAAAAGATTTGGGATTTCCCCAAAAAAATCCCGGATCCTGATACTGCCCTCTTTGTTGCAGGAGGGAGGTGCTATAACCAACTGGGCCTGGTTAGACATGGGCAAAACATTCACCTGCATTATCAGACCACTATTTCCCTGCTTAACACCAAAGGTTAATTCTAACATATTACCTTTCTCATGTGTAAGGTTCATTACAATCTGAGACACACTTATAGTTCCTACATTGGCCAGGAGCACTTCAGGATAGCCTGAGAAGGTTGCCTCAGCATGAATGTTGAAGGAGCCCAGAAGAACTTGTCCAGGGGTCCTAAAGTGCAGGTTCTAGCCCTCCTCCACAAGCTCAGCCAGGGCTCCTGCTGATGACCTAGGTAAACAGTACACCAGTGGGAGACCCAGACAGTCCGTGATACCCAACACAAGGTGCATAAATCAGTGGCTGCAATCATCTGCATCAGGAATCTGCGAAAGGAGACAGACTCCCAGAGAATTACCACTTCCACCCCCCATTGGTCCTTCAGTTCAGGTCTGATGAGGGACTGAAAACCTGGCTGGCATAATTAGTAATATTTTGTCATCATTGTCAGCTTCATCAAGCTAGTTCTCAGTCACATATAGCTGGTCAGCTCCCCCAATCATATAGCAAGGAATTCTTATTTTTAACAGACCCGGCAAAGATCAAAATCACATTCAAAGTGAAAGATTAGAGGGTTTTTCCACCTGTCTTGGAATGTTTGATTAAACAACCAGTGTGTCCTCTTATGTCACCCCAGTTGTCTCCAAAAACTGCCACATTCCCTACAACCACACCTCCCTAAGTACAGTTGGGCTCCATATAATAGATTGTCACAGATATTGACCCTAACCAATTACTTATCAAATCATCAAATCCTATATCTCTCTATCCCATCCCCCAAGTCTCAAAACAGAAATAATAATAGCCAGAAAGTATAGACCACTCTGGCAATTATCCTTGGTGCACAGATTGAACTTTCTCTAGTAATTTGTCTGATTTCCTACAAAACAACTGGACTGTGGAGCACAGGACAGAAAGTCTCCAAACAGGAGGTGCAGCTGGAAGTATCTCATTGTCAATCATATTTCCTGGCAGTGTTTTGATGTGCTCTTATTGCAATGTTCTGAGTCTCTTTATACTGGCAGTGAAGAGAATGAGGATTGTTCCTTTTAATGGATAGACTGAGGCTGATTCAGATGGCTCAAGCTCATTTGTATAAAACTGATTTAGTAGCAGATCAGCTGCTTTTTTACATTTTCTATTTTACTGGCCAATGAACACAAAAAATAAAGTAATGAGTAAGTATATAAGCATTTTAAGTAATAAGCATAGTTTTGTAATGGCTTCGATTGAATAGAACATATCATTTGTACTAAGCTTCTCTAGCTATCTTCTAAAATAATTAGATATTTATCAGTTTATCCACATTAAAGTTAGGTTTTGTATGCATCCCATTTAATTGTTCGTCTAGATTTTCTTTACAGATATTTGCTGCTGTCCCTGTTTGTTTGTTTAGCATCACCAGATCCAATATATGTCATGTTGCTCTTGTTTAAATTACTATAATTGAACCCTGACCTCTTTATTTCCATGCAGGGCTGGTTCAGTCCTGGCCAGGTATTTGTGCTCGATGAGTATTGCGCCCGTAATGGAGTCAGAGGCTGTCATAGGCATCTCTGCTACCTCAGTGATTTGCTTGAGCGAGCAGAAAATGGAGCAATGATTGACCCCACCTTGCTTCACTACAGTTTTGCCTTTTGTGCTTCGCATGTTCACGGCAACAGGTAAGGGAACAACTCTTCTCTGCAGCACCAAGGGGAGAATTTCTCTGGATAAACACAATAGACCCCAAAGCATTTTTAGCACACAACTTATCTAAAAGCAGAACTGGTTTGTTTCTTTGTTTTCTTACTTGCCTAAATGAAAACAGCATTTAAAAAGGAGATAATATAAATATATGATATTTATATTTGATAATTGCTTGATGCAGATTGGTAAGATCATGGGGTAGTGTGAGACTGCAGAACGTATTTTTATCCAATGGGATACACCACTATATATTCCATGTGTCACCTTGCTTTTCATGATTTTATGTTGTGATTAATGAGAGTGAAAACATTAACTAATGAAGATGAGAAATTGTTTTATTAGCCACAATGTATTATAGATTAAAGATTTTAAACAAATACAGTACCCATCACTGTACAAAAATCATTCCCATTGATGGCTTTATTGCAAATCATCTGAGATTCACATGATTCAGGCTTTATGTTTCAGATGCATGTTCAAAACATATAGATACTGGAAAACATAATGCAGTATGCTTAGAAATCTGATCTTGTGTATGTATTGAATGAGGTAAAGCAGAGGTGAATTAAACCCAATTCCTTAACCTCTTACAACAGCATGACAGGAAGCAGGGAAAGGGAAAGTAGCTTCCTGTGACTCTTTTATACTATAGTAATACAGTGTTTTATACTGCTGCTGAAATCATGATGCCAACTTCTCCTGCTACTTAAAGCTACTGTGTCAGCATTGTTGGCTGTGTGAACACAGGATACAGAACTGTATCATCTGTACCCAAATAGTGGGTGTGCAGTAGGGGTGTTCATTCCGTTAAAAAAAAAAAAACTTTTTGGCATTTTTTGGGTATTCAGCATACCGAATCAGATCCCCTGAGCTGATTCAGCTGCCGAATACTGAATTTCGGCTTTCTCGGGAAGACACTGCTGCCTGCTTTTCCCCCATCCCCATAGGAAACAATGGAGGATTGAGGGCACCCTCTTTGGATGCTCCTAGAATTGGACCCCCTGGTCCAATTCTTTCCAAACCTGGAGGGTCTTTTAGGGAGAGGCTCCAGCAGCTACAGTACAAATTTGGCGCCTCTACCACAAACCCCTTCCCCCCCAGCCCCCTGAATACTTGTTAGAAGATTTTTGCCATTGACTACAATGGCCCAATAGGATATAATGGAGCCGAATACCGAAAATTTTCGGGTACCAATAGAATACCGGTATTGGTATTTGGGTATATTCCGGAATCCCCCCCAAAATTGACTTTATTATACCCAAATGAAAAAAAACATTTTTTTTCCTGCACAGCTTTAGTGTACAAGCATGACTGATCCATTGTGCAATTACCTCCCCTTGTCCAGAAGTACCTCTTTAGCCCAATACAATGGGTTGTAACATAAAACAACTGGGGAAGTGAGTTTAATTTTTTAAAATCCTATCACCACTTGACAGCCATAATAGCTACATAGCAGTTTCTAATCTAAAGGAGATTTTATGGCTGCAAGTTTCCTTTCTCTATAGACAGCAATGGTATTTGTTGCACTGGTGTTTTTCTTTTTGGAAGTTGCATTCTATACAGTGAGATGTCACACTCTGTTCTGCATATGCTACTGAATAACAGAGTGTTATAAAATAATGAAGTGTTTTTGTAAGCTCTCTTGGTAAACATCATCATGAATTATTATACACATTGCCTGTATTTTACATTATAAGACTGCCACTCAAACTGCAATTGCACTGATGCATCTTGTCAGGGTAAGGGGTTGGTGTTCCTTATTTTCTTTTTTGTTTCTTACTTTCCTTTGCTTCTTTTGTTGGCATTACCTATTATTATTACTGCTATTGTTTTTTGCTTTCAGATTGTTTTGTTTCATTTCTTTTGTTATGATTTTATCTGTCCTTCATTTCCCCCCCTTTTCTGCTGTTCTTACCTTTTTCATTTAAACCATCCCTATCATACCCCAAAGCCAAAAAATGGAAGAGATTCTTGGTGGCTTACTGCCAATTGCAAACAATCCCCCAGCTACTGAAGTAGAGCCAAAAAAGGATTCCAAAAAGGAGTCCAAAAAGAGGAAAGAGAGTAAATCCCAGCCACCTCCTGAGCCCAAAAGGTAAGAAATGGCAGCATTCGTGGTTATAGTGTTTCATACCAAGTTTTATAATAGTGGTTTTGGTCTTTTCATCATCTGTAAGAGCTAAAAGTCCAAGGAAATTCACAGGTGGGCTGAATTCTTCCAAAGCAAATTAGGAATCATTAGGTGTGATCCTCAGATTCCATTCATCTTCATAGGATACGAGCACATGTTTTCATAAATGATTTAGAAGATGAGTACTTTATATCACATTTTTAGAATCCTTTCTGTAGTTTAATTAAATGAAACCAATGCTGAATTGACTCAGGGAATGCAACTGGGGTAGTTAAGGCCCTGTTTGAACTGTGTAAGTCATTAATAGGGCTGCCAGCCTGTGGCAACCAACAGGAGATTGCAGGGAGAAGAGACTTACTTTAGCATCACACTGGTGCCACGAAGGCTCTTCCAGTGCTACCTGGGAGTGACATCAAAATGCCAGGGTGACACTCTAGCATCCAACCTCAGTCTCTATAGTTTAACCATAGAGTTTTGATCAAATGGTAGAGGATCACCTGAAGCAACAATGTCACTTCAGGCTGCCCTGTAGCCAGAAATTTTGGGTTGGTAGATCATGGGGAAATTTTATGTGGCAGCAGGGGAGGGGAGGGGGTGGGCCTTCCCTGAACTCCAAGTGGCAATTTCACCACTAAGAGATCAGGTGTGGGCAGTCCCTGCTAGAAAAACCTTTACATGCTGTTTTTCAAGTGGGGGCTGCATGCACCTGAAATCCAAGCGGCGAAATCGCCACTTGGAGTTCAGGGAAGGGGTGCGGCTGGCAGCCGTCCCTCTTTCTCACCTCCATTTAATGTCACAGGAAGGGAGGGAGAGGGAGGAAGGGTGAGGGGGGAGAAGGGCAGCAGCTGTTGTGGGGCATGCCTCACATTTGAGGGGGCAGAGCTCCAAAATGCCCTACTGTATCTACGGGCCTGCTTCAGAGTCACACCAGAAGTGATGTCATGATGTTGGTGTGATGCTGATCCCCCCCCCCTTTCCTTGGCATTTCCTCACCACCACCCAGCTGAGCAATTGCAGGCAGAGCCAAGGAGCAGGAGGTCTCTCGCCAAAGTGGGAGACATGGTCTCCATAGTTAAGAATCATAGTTCATATTTGAAAATGGTATAATCTGCCGGGGGGAAACAAATGCTTATTTATATATCAATGAAACATATTTTTATTTATTTTATTAATTCAATTTATACCCCGTCCTCCCCGCGAATGGGCTCAGGGTGGCTTACAACATATAACCATAATGTGTCCATGCATGCTCACACATGACACTAGTCTTCCTGAACTTGGAAAAAAAAAATTCTTCTACGACCCCGGGTCTGAATGGGATTGTAGGTTCAGTCCCCTAGCATCACTAACTAAAGGATCGAAGCTGATAGCAGAGCGGGAAAAGACTTCGTATTGTATTATTCAAAGGCCAGTGGCAATCAGGCTGACAGAAATATGTGAGATGAACTGTTGCAATATACAATGCAAGAAATGTTTTCTTCGTTTCTGGCTCAACACATGGCAGGTTGAATTTTGTAGGGACATTGTTGGTCAGGGTACAGTGGCCATTATCTCCTGGGTGCAACCTTTAAGGCAAGAAATGTTGTGACTTCTAAAGAGGAGAGAAGGGTTCCTCTGGTGTTTTCAGTAAAAAGGATTGTAATAATAACCACAAGTAATTCTAAACACTGGATAAAAATGTTCTTAAAAATACAACTCTATTTGCACAGCAGACTTTCAGTAACATTCACATGCCTAAGGATGGAAAACCATCAATCACTTGCTAGAGAGATGTCCAGTTTAATCAGCAGGAGTCTTCTAAAGTAACCAGTTTGCAGATTATGGTTATATTTCTACTTGTACTCCCATACAAATCAAAAGTCCTGTTTCTTCATTTCTGTTTGCTTTCTAGATTTACATTCTTACCCCACTTTTATTATTTTAAACACACTTTTTATTATTATAAACACACTTTTTTCATAAGAGTAGATGTGTCATATTAGAACTGGAAGTTAATCCCTTTGCTCTGAGAAAGCAATTTGAAAAGCAAGGGAAGAAATCCTGCGCTGGCAACAACTGGTAGTTGAGCTTGCTGTGAAATGAGGTTGGCTGTCAGTCAGAATATGCCACTCCAGTAATGAAGGTCGAAGAGAGAGAATTCTGGGTGGCTATCAATCTCCTGTGTAAGCGATAGACAGTGATGGAGCTGAGGTGGGTTGTCTGTTTCTATTGTGTTTGTGTAAGGTCAGACAGTGAGACAACAGTAGCTTGCAGTCAGTGAGAAAGTGCAGAGAGAATGTGATTCAGATGGTGCAGGACAGCCTGAAGGTCAGGACTGACAGGATGACAGGCCATCAGAGGAAAGAAACTAACTAGATGTGGTCCAGGGTCCTGCTTCACAAATACAATCTGGTTATCTGATCAGTGTCAGTGTAGGACAGGAACAAAATGGCTGCTGTTAGAAATACACCTCTAGCTCCGCTATGACCTCTCTGCCATATCATGTGAAATCTCCACCAAGCAAAAAAAAAAAAAAAAGAATTTTGCACTTTTGTTTTCAGAGTTTTCAAGAAGTTTGTTGAGTTTGTAATGATCAAGTTGACTTTCTTCTTGAGTCACCATGCTAGTTTCCCTCCTCAAATATTATATATAGATATATAGATATAGATATATAAAGGATATGTTACTGTTACTAATACTGGCTATGAAATTCCCTAAGAATTCTAAGCACACATATCTAATTAATTGACTTGAATTTTTTAAAAAATTAAAACACAGAAAAAGAAAAGTTGTAAAATTTGCTCAGATCTGGTCCTTACCTATTAGGGTAAGTAAAGGTAAAGGTTCCCTTGCTCGAAAGCCAGTCGAATCCGACTCTAGGGTTGCGGTGCTCATCTCTGTTTCAAAGCCAAAGAGCCAGCACTGTCCGAAGACGTTTCCGTGGTCATGTGGCCAGCATGACTAAACACCAAGGTGCACGGAACGCTGTTACCTTCCCACCGAAGTGGTACCTATTTATCTACTTGCAATTTCTTGCTTTCGAACTGCTAGGTTGGCAGGAGGTACCTATTAGGTACCTATTAGGGTAAGCCAACCTAAAAAGCAATTTCCCAGGAGTCAATGAATGATCACTCTGACTAATCAGATGAAGTGCTAAAAACAAGGTTACATTGTAACAATGGGGGTATTGTTTAAATTCATAACAGAGGCAAGAACTCATGCACCGTCCTCACTTTATATTCCATATGTTTATCTGAAGACTGAAATATAGCCTGTGTGTCTATAGCTGTATGATGCATTGGGCTGCCTCCTTACAGTCATAATTTTACATGCATATTCTGGCTTTCAGATAAATGCGGTGGTCATCAGGGACACAACATGAATTATTCTACTTCCCTCCACACATTCAAAAACTTCTGAAATGAGTTATAGAATGTTATCTAGCAAACCTTTTTAATTTATGCATAGCTCTGTTCCTCTGTCATTTTCATGTAAGTATAACAGAGCCTGCAGAGAAAAGATAGAGAGAATAATGATTTATTTATTTATTACTATTTTTATCCCACCCCTTCCCTGGCAATCAGGGCTCAGGGCAGTCAGCAACATAAATACAAAACATAAATAATATAAATATTCTATAAAAGAATTTAATATACTGGCACTTTGGCATAACAATCAGAAAAGCTGATAGTAGGCCCAGTAAGAGTACCAGGGCTATTTTTGG